>NC_134491.1:62194288-62381788 GCF_040206685.1 Ascaphus truei | reverse complement strand
TGGGCCTGGGTAAAGACAGGAGCACTTTGGGCCTGGGTAAAAACAGGTGCACTTTGGGCCTGGATAGAGAGTGTAAGATGTTTAGGCTGGTTATAGACATGTGTACCTTGTGCCTGGGTATAGGCTTGAAGACTTTGTGGCTGCTTAAAGACAGGTGTACCTTGTGCCTGGGTATAGTGTTGAATATTATTTGACAATGTCTTACAGCCAAGGGAAGTTAAATCTGTTTCAGTAGTTGAACATTCCCTTTTTTTTGACCTTCTTGTAGGTGCCTCTTGAAGATTATCATCTGTATTAGATGTCTGCATTGGTTCAACCTTCGTTGGTGATTCAAGATTAAATGGAAGAAAAAACAGGTAGCGCTATGTCCTAAAAAGTAGGCCGGCTGCCTATAATATAACTCTGACCCCTGGTCAGACAACGGAAGTGGAAAGAAAGTTATATCTGTGGCGCTCTGCACTAATAACAACTATATTAGAAAATGATAAATAAAATAATAATAAATATCAATATACAACCAGTATCAGTGATGTGGCCCGTCCAGTGAGGTGCTCCACGTGGTGATAGGTTACATGAAAAGATAAAAAAATCATAGCATAATACTGCAACAGACAATAGAACAACATATAACACACACTTAATACTAGACAAACGCTGAGAACAACAGGTGACAATTAATAGTATAAACACATTTAATTAAGACATATCATGGATAAAATACATATAAAAAAGCTCACAAACTCCCACAACCCACTCCCCTCTTATGGACAAACAGCTGCTGGTTCTGTGTCTGCTTTTGGGCGTGGAGCTCTCCTGTTCATGCGGGGGCAGACCTCTCCAGTCTGTGGCGTTTGCCTCTGTCTCCGATCCGATCTGCACATGTGCAGTGACAGCAGCTGTTTGTCCATAAGAGGGGATACTCTTTGATATATCCATTGCCTGATACCTCCTTGCCTCTGGTAAGCAGGTACTTTCACCCGAGTATGAGTGTCCCGTTGGGTCCTTTTTTAAATGTATTTTATCCATGATAAGTCTTAATTAAATGTGTTTATACTATTAATTGTCACCTGTTGTTCTCAGCGTTTGTCTAGTATTAAGTGTGTGTTATATGTTGTTTTATTGTCTGTTGCAGTATTATGCTATGATTTTTTTTATCTTTTCATGTAACCTATCACCACGTGGAGCACCTCAATGGACGGGCCACATCACTGATACTGGTTGTATATTGATATTTATTATTATTTTATTTATCATTTTCTAATATAGTTGTTATTAGTGCAGAGCTCTTGATTCAAGATTAAAGCTTCTTACTTCAGATAACTCATCACTGGATACATTTAACACCTCAGTTTGTGGGAACAAAATGCCAGCAGAGAAAGAGCCTTCATTGTTGCCGCTAAAGTGGCCTTCATTTCCTGTAGAGTCTGGTTGAAGATTATTCACTTGTAGTAGAGTGTTCACAAGATTTTTGAATGTGTTATTCATGATATGCAATTCTTCTGGGATATTTAAGATGATATGTTTCATTTGCCGCATTTCTGATGCCATAGTTTGGTGTACTCCCATTAGTTCCTGATGGTGGGTATTTTGGATTCAAATCATCCTTGATTCGGACGCATCAATTGCTGACAAACTGTCTTGTTGATTCCTGACATGTTGTACTCAACGTGTTTCGGTTAATACTGGACTGTGATGTTCATGAGATTCAATATCTATGTATAAAGATAAAATGTGCAATTAACATTTGACATTGTTAACATGTTTTAATGTCAGCATGTGTTGTTAAAAAGTATGAGATTTTACATAATAAAAATTATTCTAGACAAAAACCTTTGTCAAAGAACTTTCTCTGTGGCATTATTCAGCAATAGTTAAACATGATTAATTGAGTGAATGGTGACATGTGTCTTGATGAAAATTATTATGCACATACCCATTATCATAAATGATAGTTATTCTGACACCCCCTGCAACATAAATTATCAACATATTTAGAAAAGGGATTGCATTAAAATTCAAATGTCTACATTGTAGTGACATCTTTCCTTTGCTACTGTACATTATGCTGCTGGCTGTGCTAGCAGTGACATCACCAAGTCTGAAAGCACAAACACAGGCTGTCCTGCATAATTTCACAACCAACTGGGGTGCCATGGATCATCAAAATGTGTGTGTTTATTTTCATGTGTGTGTACATTTTAAAACGCTCAACAGTGCAAGTGACAACATTGAGAGTACACAAGCACAAAGTTTTTGAAAATGTTTAACCATCATTTTGTCCAAAAATGAATGACATCCAACACAGACACAGACACACAGACACACAGACACACAGACACACACAGGCACACACACCTAATAGTGTAGTGCAAGATCAAAACACAAATGCTTCTTCACAGTGGAGCAAAAAAGAACAAAATGTACGACAAGATAGGTTGCTTGTGTCTGTGTGCAGAGAGAAGACCGGTGCAAGCATAGTGAAGCAAAAACGACCTACATTTTCAGTGCTGCGCCCTACACTATTGTGCCCACTGTCGTTTCATGGCAGAGCCAGACACAACAGCATAACTAATGTTTACATACACATTTTGCGCAAACATGGTTAACATGTAATATTATAACATAATGAATGGTGGTGATAGGCCATATTTTGAAGCACATTAAAGATACACTATGTTGAAATAAATGTTACTATACCAAGTATACTCCATTTTTGCAATCACAAAAATGTTGTGAGTATGTAATGTTGAACATCAAATACGAACATTAGTGTAGTCAATATATTCATTTCGTAATAAATTGAAGAATATTTGTATTTGAGATGTAAACATTCATAGTGACCTTACATAGTAGCAATGTTTATAATTTTGACAGGATAATTTGTGAACCATTACTTCACAAACCCTGTTATCTGTTTGTGACATTTATATGAGTGCAACATCATTTGTCAAGTTGATATAATATTCAAGTAATAACAAATATTCAAGTCCTGGAACAGTAATAAGTAACAGTGATCACAACATGGTCTCATTTAAAATAAATTATCAAAAAACAGATTACTTGGGTTCAACAAAGACTTTAAACTTTAGAAAGGCAGATTTTAATAAACTGAGGTCTAATCTAGTAGTAATACAATGGGATGATGTTTTTTCAGGGAAAAATGTAGCAGATAAATGGGCAGTCTTTAAAACATTGTTAGAAAAGCACACTTATCAGTGTATACCCTTGGGTAATAAGTATAAAAGAAATAAGTCAAAACCAATGTGGCTAAATAAACAGGTAGGGGAAGAAATGGACAAGAAGGGGAAGGCGTTTAGATTCTTTAAGTCAGAAGGGACAGAGACATCGTATCAGAATTATAAGGAATGTAACAAAAATTGCAAAAGGGCAATTAAATTAGCAAAAATGGATAATGAAAAAAGGATTGCAATTGAAAGTAAGGTCAACCCTAAAAAGTTCTTTAAGTACCTTAATAACAAAAAAATGAGAAAAGAAAATATAGGACCCTTTCAGTGTGAGATGGGTAGGCAGATTATTGGAGATAAGGAAAAAGCAGAGGTATTAAACAAATTCTTTGCCTCTGTGTTTACCAGGGAAGAATCAAGTTCAATAGTAGCGCCACAGGAGGAAGCCACAACCTCCATATTAATGACCAATTGGTTAACTTAGGAAGAAGTTCATAAGCGACTTGAAAAAATTAAAGTTAATAAGGCACCTGGCCCCGATGGCATACATCCAAGAGTTCTCAAGGAGTTAAGCTCAGTAATAGCAAAACCATTATATTTACTATTCAAGGACTCCATTTCCACAGGCTCAGTACAACAAGATTGGCGTAAAGCAGATGTGGTGCCTATATTTAAAAAGGGAGCTAGATCACACCCGGGGAATTACAGACCTGTAAGCCTGACTTCAATAGTAGGGAAACTACTTGAAGGTTTAATACGGGATAATATTCAGGAATACCTAATTGAAAACAAAATTATTAGTAATAGTCAGCATGGATTTATGAAGGATAGATCTTGCCAAACTAACCTTATTTGTTTCTTTGAGGAGGTAAGTAGGAATTTAGACCAGGGTAATGCAGTTGATGTGGTCTACTTAGATTTTGCAAAGGCTTTTGATACGGTTTCACACAAGAGGTTGGTGTACAAAATAAAGAAAATTGGACTCAGTAATAATATATGCACCTGGATTGAAAACTGGTTAAAGGACATACAACAGAGGGTTGTCATAAATGGAACTTTTTCAGGTTGGGCTAAAGTCGTGAGTGGAGTACCTCAAGGATCGGTACTGGGACCCCTGCTTTTTAACTTGTTTATTAATGACCTTGAGGTTGGGATCGAGAGCAAAGTCTCCATCTTTGCTGATGATACTAAATTGTGTAAGGTAATAGAATTAGAGCAGGATGTAATTTCTCTTCAGAAGGACTTGGAGAGACTGGAAACGTGGGCAAGTAAATGGCAAATGAGGTTTAATACAGATAAATGTAAGGTTATGCATTTGGGATGCAAGAATAAAAAGGCGACTTACAAATTAAATGGAGATATATTGGGGGAATCCTTGATGGAGAAGGATTTAGGAGTGCTTGTAGACAGCAGGCTTAGAAATAGTGCCCAATGTCATGCAGTAGCTGTAAAGGCAAACAAGATCTTATCTTGCATCAAACGGGCAATGGATGGAAGGGAAGTAAACATAATTATGCCCCTTTACAAAGCATTAGTAAGACCACACCTTGAATATGGAGTACAATTTTGGGCACCAATCCTAAGAAAAGACATTATGGAACTAGAGAGAGTGCAGAGAAGAGCCACCAAATTAATAAAGGGGATGGGCATTCTAACTTATGAGGAGAGGCTAGCTAAATTAGATTTATTTACATTAGAAAAGATGCGTCTAAGAGGGGATATGATAACTATATACAAATATATTCAGGGACAATACAAGGAGCTTTCAAAAGAACTATTCATCCCACGGGCAGTACAAAGGACTCGGGCCATCCCTTAAGGTTGGAGGAAAGGAAATTTCACCAGCAACAAAGGAAATGGTTCTTTACAGTAAGGGCAGTTAGAATGTGGAATTCATTACCCATGGAGACTGTGATTTCAGATACAATAGATTTGTTCAAAAAAAGGTTGGACATCTTTTTAGATGGGAAAGGTATACAGGGATATACCAAATAAGTATACATGGGAAGGATGTTGATCCAGGGATTAATCCGATTGCCAATTCTTGGAGTCAGGAAGGAATTCATTTTTCCCCTTAATGGGGTTTTTTGTTTGCCTTCCTCTGGATCAATAAGTAAGTATAGATATAGAATAAAGTATCTGTTGTCTAAATTTAGCATAGGTTGAACTTGATGGACGTACGTCTTTTTTCAACCTCATCTACTATATAACTATGTAACTATATGTAACTATGATATTAATAAGTATGGCCATATCACCAACATGTGCATGTGATCTATGTTCATACATATGTTTAAGGTTACGTACAAATGAACACATTCTATAATCATAACAGTATAGCCTCCCCTTCCAGTAGTGATGATGCCAAAGAAGAATCAGATGTGCCCACCTCTTCTTGTATGTTGTGACGCACAGGTGTAACTATATGAATAAACAAAAACATACATTTGACAAGAATACTTTTGTGAATGAGAGAAGCTTAACTGGAAGTATTTAAGAGGAATAAAATGGGTATGATTGTATGAAGCCTTATTTTAATTATTAACATCTGTATATGATAAATGTTCCACGTGACCAAATAATGCACCTCAAGGGACAAAAATGTGTATGTACCTGTAAGTACATAACATTGGATAATTAATATAAGTAATGATTCGTTGACATTAATTGATAAGATACAACATCACAGAAATGGTTCTTGTACAGTTTGTCAATATCCTATATGAAAACATTTATAAAACATTACAATAATTTTTTTAGACTGTCACATTCTAGACAACATTTTTCTACACAACATGAAATATTGAGAAATGATTGATCTGGTGGAAAAATTTCGCCATATACGCCTATATCTCTATCACCAGGCAAACCCGATATGTGGCAAATTACAACATGAGTTGTGCAGGACTGCTGTATGATTACATAATGTTATTTGTTGTAATGATGCATGAATCTGCCACATTCAAGCAGCTTACACTGTGTATTTTTGAGTCTCTTTGCTTTCAGACAATCAGCATTATGAACAACAGAGACAGGACAGGGGATTGGGCAAGAACTCACAGGCAACAGTTGACTCCTCCCCTCCATAAATGCAACATTTGAATTGAACATTATTTTCAATTAGGGGTGTGGTCTGGAGGGGTGTGGTGTGGAGGTGTGTGGTGGGGTGGGGTGCCTGGTTATGATAACTGTTACAACTCCATTTTGATTTTGATGGCTGCTGTGTGTGTTTCGTATTGTGTGTGTACCACCATTTTGTGTGTGTATAGCGAATGTGTTGTGTGTGTACACAGAGGGAGCGGAACAGTATGGATATAGATATATGCAGTGTGTGCGTGAATTGATTTTGTTTAATGTATGTATAAAAATGGAGAGATTAAAATACATAGACATAACTATACAAAAAGGCATATTTTAAATGTAACATTGATACCGCTAGACTACAATAGTAATAAGCAATGTCTATTCTGACATTAATGATAAATAATGCTGTTAAAGTCACTGTACTTTGCATCCGGGCTTTAAGTAGTGGAGCAAGGACATTAATAATGAAGCTACATAACATACATTCTGTGATGAAATCAAATATTCAGTTGTTAGACAAACTAATCATGTTCTGAAAAATATAATATTCTCGCATCTATTACATGCATTCTATCTTGAAATACATGAAGGACATTTACATACATACATAAGATCCATTACATACTTACATAGATGCCATCTATTACATATGACATACATGACGTTAATTATATCAGATATATTAAAAAATATTTATGATTAATCATAGCAGTACAATTTGTTAGATAATCAATGAATAAATGTTCTTACCTAATAAATAACCATACAGCTGATCATAGTTGGTCACAATGCCCGTCACAAGGGCTGTATTTTCAGCCGTATTAAATCGTTTATTTCGTGGCCCGCTTGTTTTTTTCCTCTGAGCACGTGCAGCCTTGGCACGTGGCTGCTGCTGACTGGACTCCCCTTCTTCCAATGGAAGAGAATCCAGGAGCACTGCACCATCCGACACCCCACCACCACGATGCACCCCACCACCACCACGCACCCACCACCACCACGCACCCCACCACCACCACCACGCACCCCACCACCACCACGCACCCCACCACCACCACGATGCACCCCACCACAACGCACCCACCACCACCATGCACCCCACCACCACCACCACCACGCACCCCACCACCACCACGCACCCCACCACCACCACTCACCTCACCACCACCACCACCACTCCCCTTACTCACACGGCTACTCACACGAGCAGCACTCACCCTAGCATCACTCCCCTCTCTCACACGGCTACTCACACGAGCAGCACTCACACCAGCATCACTCTCCTGACTCACAGCACTCACCTCAGCATCAACACACACACCAGCATCACTCTCCTGACTCACATCACTCACCTCAGCATCACCACTCACCACAGAATCACTCCTCTGACTCCCACGCCTCCCGTCCATACCTCTAGCACTCACAAGCAACACCAAAAAAATTAAACCTCAAGCTCACTAAACACTTTCAAACAGACAATTACAATAATTTTCAAACAAAATATAACAGCACAAAACAAATCAATCAAAACGTCTATCAATTTTTCTCACAATGCACAGCTCTGTCCGTCACTCCCTCTCTCTCTCTCCCACAACACAGAGAAAGAATATAAATAAATGTCACCTTTAAATAGGCCGCTCAATCACGCCATTGGTTGTGTACTCGCATGATTCAGAAACAGAACGCCATTGGCGGTGCGTGCACGCCATTGGCGGGGCGTGCACGCCATTTGAACATTCACGCCAAGCTATTCGTCATCTTGGCAAATGGTGGTGGCGTATTGATTCACCGCGGATTCGCCCATTCCTGCATACAGTGAGTGTAACACGCCAAAAACATGGCTACTTCCAAAACTGGCGAATGCTTTTTTTCTCTGCTTACTGCATAGACCCCATAGTCACATCCTTTTTGCCATAGACTTATATTGTTTGCTGTTTTTCCTAGAGATAGTTCATTTTTCTCTTAGGATCTGTTAATCAGCCTGGGATATCACCTGTTCATCTACCCGGTTGTTTTAAGTGTCCTATATGATTCATATGCTAGTAAGCACATTGCTGTGGTTTCCGTACAGGGGGTCCATGCCTTGTTTTAAAATTCTGTGCTATCTTTTATTGCGTTTTGTGACAATTAATTAATAAATATGTATCTTTGACATCGCAGACGGTATACCTGAGTGCTATATTTATGGGCTTCTTTCTCTTTTCACACACACATATATATATATATATATATATATATATATATATATATATATATATATATATATATCCAATAAAGAATCTCACTTGTGAGCACATTCTGTCCTCAGACAGGTCTGAAATCCTGCTTTTCCCCATTATCATTATCTCTTAGCATACAGTGCTTCCATTACAGCCAAGGATTCTGGGTAGGTAATGGCATGCAAATTAGCACACCGTGTCAACCTTTATTTCATTCCCATTTTAACATGGATCCCTATAAGAATATACCTGCCGCATTACACAGTTTTTTCAGCACATCCTGGGTTAAAGTGTATTGGCAGTAAAACCTACTCACAGGCAGCTGTTTCGACCTCTTGGGTCTCTTAGTGTGAGGCTGGTTATGCTGGGTTAACTAATCAGAAATAGTTTGTGGATTTTAAGTGGTGAACTGCAGCTGTACAAAAACATCTTACAGTATGTATCCTTTCATATATTACTGCATAAAAAAGAGTTTAATGTCCTTACCTACAATATACCTAATATTGTTATTTTTCTTCAAAATGCTAATTGGAAGTTACCTTCTTGCCTCACAAAAAGCCTGATGTACTAAATAATTACTCAAGAAACCAGATTTAGGCTTAGAGTTACTTTATTAATGCAAAACTACCGTTTTTTTTAAATAGAAAATATACAATATGACACATTTTGTACAGTTTTCACAGTATCCGTATTAGCACTGCACTGGTGCAAGCCTGTAAGTCCTAAATGCCACCTGCCAATGCATGAAATTATGGTCTTATCGTCTTCACGGCCAGTGGGGCCATAAAGGCATTTCCCTATCACAGTATAATAAATAACACCCTTTGTCCCACTAACGGCCATTGCTTGGAATACAAATCCTTGGCACGTCTGTATTTGAATGGGTATTACTATTCTAATAATTCTACTAATCTTACCTCTCCAATCGGTCTCTCATGATGCTGTACTGTAGGAATGTTTATTATTGCATTTGCCTCTATTTATAAGTCATAGGGCCTCTGATGTAATTCCACAAGAGATTAATTAGAGTTAAGCAATTAATAAAATGATTTAAACAAGTTGCATTTTTTTTGTTACATTTTGCAGCTTCACTGTTTTCCATCAACATTGCATGATACTAGAAGGTGTTTGTTTTTTTACCAAGGTCCCGCTCTTAAGCTCGGATACCTCAAACTCTCGGATAACTTGGATTAATACCGCAAAAATACGTGTACATCAATAGATATAGCATCGGAAGAAACGCCCGATGTGCCATGAAAACGTGTGCAATTTCTTGTGATAAACATCAAATTGATGTTAAAATTGTATTTATTTATAAACTGTTTTACCAGGAATACATTGAGAGTTACCTCTCATTTTCAAGTATGTCCTGGGCACAGAGTTATAATGACAAATACATGGTTGCAAATACATAGTTACATTAAGTGTAAAGGGTTATAGGGGGCTATGAACTAAGCTCAATGGCTTTGCGTTTTGATTTGGCCAAAAAGCTGGTTCGTTAAAAAGTGAGGCCGAGGACACGATGCACTAAGGCAGGGGGGCGCAAACTTTTTTCCCTGCGCCCCCCTGCCGGCTGTCCCCTCACTCCCGCGCCCCCCTCCCAACCCCAACTTACCCGCGCTCCGGCGTAATGACGTCATGTTGCCATAGCAACGTGACGTCACATGACCTCGCAGCGTCATTTTGACGCCGCGTTGCCATGGCGACACAGGGAGGAAGCCGCCGGAGCCACGGTAAGTTAGGTTTACAGAGGCCCTGCAGCTCCCCCGGCACTTAATTTAAGTGCCTTCGGGAAGCGCGCGGGGCCTCTGTAAACCCCGCGCCCCCCGTCGGCAGTGTCGCGCCCCCCCTGGGGGTCGCGCCCCACAGTTTGCGCACCGCTGCACTAAGGCAGGGGTGTGGAACGTCAGGCCCGATGGCTGTATAAGGCCCTCGAAATAATTTGGTCTGGCCCTGCTAAGGCAACTGCTATAACCGGGGAAGCGCTAATTTTAAAAAAATGGCCGCCGCGCGCCTGATCGGGAGGAGGGAGGAGGTGGTGTGAGGCGCCGGCAGCCCTACACGATCCCCAGCAGCCACCATACTAGCCCCAGTGATCCCCCAGCAGCCCCGGTACTTACCCCGCACTCCCCCCACAGCATTTCCCGCACTTCCCCCATGCTTCTCCAGCAGTTCCCCCCGCACTTACCCCAGCATCCGCCCTACACCATCCCCCCAGCAGCAGCAGCAGCAGCAGAAGCAGCAGCAACTTCCAGAGGTAGGGGGGCGGGGTTCTGTGTGCCTGCATGCCTGCTGTGTGCCTGCCATCCTGTGTCTGTATGGCCCGCGAACGATGTTAGAAATATCCAAATGGCCCTTGGCAGAAAAAAGGTTCCCCACCCCTGCACTAAGGCCTTGAGGCCATTTTTTAACGTACCTGTTCAAAATAGCTCAGAACAGCCACAGCGTACGGTTTGCTTTTTTTCTCCCTGCTAGCGTTCTGAACCTTTCAGTTCGCTAGCTGATAGACAAAAAAGCCGCCTGTAACATTTGCATGTAGATTTGCTATCTCCATGCAAGACTGTTACAGGCGATCGTACACTAAATAAAAACATTTTAATAATAGTGTACATGAGCAGGGGTTCTCCCGAGCTGAACCGCATTGGTTTCAGGTTCGAGGACCCCCTACTTCAGGAGTTACAGGCCCTGTTATGGGGTGCCGGTATCCCCTGCAGTTTTAAAGCTCCCGCGTCACGTGACCGGGTTATTTACATTCTGCAGGGGATACCGGCACCCCATAAAGGGGCCTGTATCTCCTAAACTAGGGGGTCCTCGGACCTGAAACCAATGCGGTTCAGCTCAGGAGACCCCCTGCACATCTACACTAGTATTAAAACAATACACAATAATTCAATACATAACAATAAACAATAATTCATTACCGTAGCGGCTATCCGCTATGGTAATGAAGCAGCATTAATGTATTAATGTAATAGTGTGCGGGAGCAGGGGGTCCCCTGAGCTGAACCGCATTGATTTCTGCCTCAGAGACCCCCTGCTTCCCGAGTTACAGGCCCCGGTATGGGGCATCGGGTGCCAGTGCCGCCATCTTTATAGCGTCCAAGATGCGACATGGGCTCTATAAAGATGGCGTCCGCACTGGCACCGATGCCCCAAACCGGGGCCTGTAACTCGGGAAGCAGGGGGTCTCTGAGGCAGAAATCAATGCGGTTCAGCTCATTGGACCCCCTTCTCCCGCACACTATTAATAAAAATACATTAATGCAGCTTCATTACCTTAGCAGATAGCCGCTAAGGCAATGAAGGGGTTAAGGCACATTAGCATGTTTAATGGGGACAATTGCCCCCAATAAACAACACACATCCCCCCGCCCCCTAACACATACAGTACTGTAATGGGCAAAATTACTATTATCCACATATGGATAATAATGCATTTGCCCATTTTAAATACATATACTGCACCGACACACTTTATTCGAGCAAATACCCAGTATGTACCTGGCAGATACCTGGAATGTGCCGCTCCTCACCTCTGACAAGCCCCGTTGCATTTGCCTTCCCAGCCTGGGTTCATGCCTGGCTGACGGGTGGCTGATCTTTTAAATGATAATGATTAGGATTTAATAGGCTGCAATGCTTCGCGTGTCTACCAGATGGCTTAAATTCATGAATTGTAATGCAGTATATATATATACTGTGCAGTATTGCAGCCAGCGGGAATAAAATGCTTCAATCCCTGCCTGGAAAATACCTCAATGCACTCGGGCAGAAAACAGTCACAAACCTCAATACACCCGGGTATACCCGAATTCGTGGGACTAGCCGAGCTCGAATAAAGTGTGTCGCCAGTGTAAATTACAATTAATACAGTCAAAACATTTAACACTTACGTTTTACAGGCACCCACGATGAAGGCCGTCTTCATCCTCATCTTCATTCTGCCCATGCCCCTACGGTGCTGCAAAACATGCACAACAATTACAATAGCCAATGTAATGTCCCCTAACCCCTTAATCACCATAGCGGTTATTAACCGCTACAGTCATTAAGGGGTTAACCCACTCTCACCCACCACTCGGGAGGCCTACCTACCCTCCCACTCTAACCCCCCACCCCGTGAGGCCTAACCACCCTCACCCACTACCCACAAGGGAGGCCTACCCACATACCCTTGGGGCCAATACACCCCCCCACCCACCCCCAACAGCTAGAGTACAATAATGTGCCAAATAACTATTATCCAGATATGGATAATATATTATTTGCCCATTATGAAACACATAAAACATCCACAAATCAAAACATGAATTTTTAATCTTAAAACCACCACATTGCACGTTAAAATAAATACAGCAGCCATTGCAAATCTAAAAAAAACACAATGCAGCTACACAAATGTCTTTGACATTGCATTGTGTGTACATGATGCAATTAATCAGTGCATCATATAACACTATGCAAAATATATGTAACAATAAAATTCACTATGAACAATGTCCCCTAACCACCAATGCCATCCTGAAAATCAATTAGAAACTAACCAACATCAATACAATTAGCATCAGTCAATTAATCCATTTCCTCAAACAATTAAAATACAATACAAATCAATTATACTATTCCCTATTCAATTACTAAAGCCAAACCATTGCCAAAACAATTCTAATTTAAAGTAACCACCATCATTCTAATGTAAGTACCATAAAGAAGCCTTTAGCTAAATACAAACTACATTATTCACAACAATGACAAAATAAAGATGCAACATTCATTATCCATACATGAAAATAACCTAAACATGAGCCAAACAATCACTTATTATCCCTGTATGTCTATCCATACAGATAAAGAAAAGAAAAGGTGATGTATAGTAGCGCTAATGAGAATTAGACAATAGACCCTTCTTTGAGGGTGAGCCCTAGTGGTAAAAAGGCAGCCTGATGGAAAACTGATGGTACAATCAGAATAAACAGCATATAACAAAAAAGGGGTTCCGGCGCCTAATGAGTCCAATTAATGGAATCCTGGATGTCCAGTGGAAATAGCTCAAGTCCCAAGATGATCAACAGTCTCTTAATCTTTGGGTGATCGGATAGGACTTCGTTCATGGGAAGTGGAACATGAAATGAAAAAAGAGATATTTAGTGCAACACAGCTAAAACAAATTACACAGACATAGATTTGCAAACTGGCTGACAAAAGTGACAAGACAAACAGACACACCAAGACAGATGAACACAAAGCAAAGCTAATGATAAAAGTTAGTTTAATATAACTAGGTGAGTAAAATAGTTGGACAAAATCTGGAACGCTGCTCCGGTCGGTTTAAACCTGAGTGACACTCACAGGATGGCAGATGGTAAATAGCAGTGAACTGGTGTGGGCTGTTCTCCATGTGTAGAGGGTCCGCAGAGTGCCCTGGAAGCTGTACGATCCTTCTGTGTCTCCTGGCTGGCAAAAAACGGAAATGGCGTCTCCGTCATGTGCCGGAACCGGTAGTGACGTAACCGGACGTGGCGTCAAGGCCTGGCAAATCTCCAACGAAGCCAAAGGAAACGGCGATCCCCGCCTCTATGCCCCTCTATCACTGAGCCACAGCACTCAGCACTTGTACTGCTTGTCCGCAAAGACAAACTAACTTTTATCATTAGCTTTGCTTTTTGTTCATCTGTCTTGGTGTGTCTGTTTGTCTTGTCACTTTTGTCAGCCAGTTTGCAAATCTATGTCTGTGTAATTTGTTTTAGCTGTGTTGCACTAAATATCTCTTTTTTCATTTCATGTTCCACTTCCCATGAACGAAGTCCTATCCGATCACCCAAAGATTAAGAGACTGTTGATCATCTTGGGACTTGAGCTATTTCCACTGGACATCCAGGATTCCATTAATTGGACTCATTAGGCGCCGGTACCCCTTTTTTGTTATATCCATACAGATAGATAAACATAACATACAGGGGCAATAATACAGCATCAAATACAATGCATTTACATACAAAATTCACCTACAATACACCCATTCATTGTCCGTGAATGTATTATATACATAGATACATTAACGGGCATTAAATGGGAGGGAAAAAATAAAAGACATGCATGAAAAATCATAAAAACCTGTAAAAGTAAAAATAATAAACTTTTCTTTTCTTTACTCACCATTAGATGTCCACTCTCCGAAATCCAAGCGAGCCAGAAGCACAGGAACCAATCCACAGGTAAGCCATAAAATAAAAAACCATAACAAATCCACGTCTGTGTCTTCTTTCTTCTTTGGGGTCTTTTGGGGTCTTCTGGGGTCTTCTTCCATCTTCTTCCATCTTCTTCCATCTTCTTCCGGCTTCTTCCGTCTTCTTAGGCCACGCCCTTCTTCTCTTCTTAGGAGGGGAGATGTTCCCTCCTCGGCGACTAGCTTCAAAATGAGGCGACATAGGCTGGAGAGTGGACATCTAATGGTGAGTAAACAAAAGAAAAGTTTATTATTTTTACTTTTACAGGTTTTTATGATTTTTCATGCATTTCTTTTATTTTTGCACTCCCATTTAATGCCCGTTAATGTATCTATGTAAATAATACATTCACGGACACTGAATGGGTGTATTGTATGTAAATGCATTGTATTTGATGCTGTATTATTGCCCCTGTATGTTATGTTTATCTATCTGTATGGATAGACATACAGGGATAATAATTGATTGTTTGGCTCATGTTTAGGTTCTTTTCATGTATGGCTAATGTATTTAGCAGCTTTATTTTGTCATTGTTGTGAAATGTAGTTTGGATTTAGCTAAAGGCTTCTTTATGGTAGTAAGAATAGAATGATGGTGGTTACTTTAAATTAGAATTGTTTTGGCAATGGTTTGGCTTTAGCAATTGAATAGGGAATTGTATAATTGATTTGTATTGTATTTTAATTGTTTGAGGAAATGGATTAATTGACTTTTGCTAATTGTATTGATGTTGGTTAGTTTCTAATTGATTTTCAGGATGGCATTAGTGGTTAGCGGACATTGTTGATAGTATATTTTATTGTTACATATATTTTGCATAGTGTTATATGATGCACTGATTAATTGCATCATGTACACACAATGCAATTGTGTGACATTTCATAGACATTTGCTTAGCTGCAGTTTGTTTTTTTTTATATTTGCAATGGCTGCTGTATTTATTTTAACAGGAATTTCAGGAGGGGAAACGCAGAATCAGAGTTTAAAGAGTAGAGTGATTCTGGCAGCAGCGTTTGGGATAGATAATAGGGAAGACAGGTGAAAGTCAGGAAGGCGGGATAGCAGGGGATTACAGTTAGCAAGATGGGAGAGAATGAGGGTCTGAATCAGAGTTTTAATAGTTGAGCAACAGAGGAACAGGTGTATCTTTGTGATAGTGTGGATGAAAAAGCGACAGTTATAGAAATGTGTTGAATGAAAGATGAGAATATGAGAGAGAAGTTGGGAGTGACCCCTAAGCAGTGTGCTTAGGCTACTGGATGGAAGATTCAAGAGTAATGTGGAAGGAGATAATAGGGTCAGGTTTGGGAGGAAGTATGAGGAACTCTGTTTTTGCCATGTTAAGTTTAAGGCAAAAGAGGGCCTTCCAGGATGAAATAACAGAAGGACATTCAGAAACTTAGGTTTGTATGGCAGGTGTAAGGTCAGGGGTTGAAAAGTAAATGAGGGTGTCGTCAGCATAGTGGTGATATTTAAACCTAAGAGATGTTATTAGGTCAATTAGAGAGAGTGTGTACAGAGAAAAGAGAAGAGTGTGTTCCACAGAGGCAAATGCTTCAGAGAGGTGGAGTAATATGAGCAGAGTGTAATGACCTCTGTCTTGGGCAGCATATAGGTCATCAGTTATTTTAGTGGGAAATGTCTCCAGGGAGGGAGCAGTGCAGAAGTCAGATTGTAGAGGGTTAAGGAGAGAATGGGTGTTGAGAAAATGGAGCAAGCAAGAGAGTTCAGTAGTTAGAAAGACAGATAGGGTCAAGCTTGCTATTTTTGAGTCATGGTATAACTATTACAGGTTTGAAGGAGAATGGAAATGGAGCAGAGTAGAGGGAAAAAGGAGATCAACAGTGATGGTGACATTCTCTTTTGAGACAGTGGAAAAAGAGTCAAGGAAAGCAGGAAGAGAGTAGGAAGCGGAGTAGGATAGGAGGAAAAAGAGGGAATGTTCTGGAGTATGGATTCAACCTCTTGCTTAAAATAGGCAGCAAAAGTCCTGATGTGAGATGAAGGAAGAGTTAGTGTGGGGTTAGACTTGTGAGTGTTGATTAATGGAGAGAAATAGGTGTGTGTAGCGTGAGAAAGGACAGAATTGCAACAGGATAGCATAAATTTGTAGTGAATGAAGTCAGTGAAACTATGAAAGTTCAAACAGAAGGCATTAAAAATAACTGAGTGGAGGGAAATAGCATGAGCGTGTGGAGTTATTTGTGTGTTAAGAAGTTATATAAACCTTAGCTATATAAAAGCCTGTGGGTTAATTCTTGAGAGGCCATAAAAAATGTAGTTCTTAGGGCTCTGGATAAAGCTCCATGTATTTAAACTTTAAGCGAAAGTTTCAATCTAATAATTATTATTTTTCAGGAAGAAGCCATGGTGTGCCGTTATCTTATCTGTTCATGGTCAATTGGCGAAATGCCCAAAAACAAAATGGCTTGTCGCCCAGAAACAAGCTTATAACATTATTTTTTTCTTTAGACAGATGAATATGCAGAGTATCTTTAAAATTATAAAGCTGACCGTGTGCTCAGCACTGTGCAAAGAGATTATATAAAGCAGGAAATTAGTGTGAAGTCTTATGCAAAATCATTTGTCTATTAACTGAATATGTGATGTATGTTATAACTTTTAACCATTTATTTTTTCCAAAGGTGTCCGTAAGCAGTGGTTATTGTCAAAAGTGCTGTGTAATCTAGAATGGGTTTACCAGGGTGGGATGAATTTGGGAGTCACCTCTCATTTGTGGGTGTGTCTTTTGCATAGGGTTAAATACAGGGGATACATAGTTGCAAAAGCAGTTACATAAATGAATAAGGTATGCATTATATACAAGGCATTTCATTTTTTTTTAGCAGAATAGTTACAGTGGAGTGTTGGGGTAAAAGCCAGATAGGGATTGGCTAGGGAAATTTGTAGGGGTAAAATAATTGCTTAATTGGGAGGGAATATTTTTCCATGACTGTGGATAGTATTGGGAGAAGAGAGATTGGCCTGTAGTTTGAGACAGTGATTTTTGTCCCCACTTTTGAAGATTGGTACAAACTCTAACAGTTTCCCAGGTCTTAGGGATATGGCCTGCAGACAGGATAGAATTAATTATGGAAGCAAGTGGTTTGGCAAGGGATGAGGCCCCAAAGTTTCAGGAACTTAGATTGTATCAAAGTCAGGTTCACATTGGCTACTTAGTTTTAATTTGAGGAACGAATTAGGAACATTAATAGGGAATACCTCTGTCTATATGCGGATGCTAAGACAGGAGTAAACACATTGATACAAGAATTTATTCCTAGGTATAAATTATCACCCTATGAGACACATATGGGATGACTTATGACTATCAGCAGTCCAAAGGAACGAATTAAGGACCATGTTATTGGAAATAAAATGGTACGTTGTGTGCAACTAATACATTTTTTGAGTCTCTCAAGGCAAAGGTGAAAGTGCACCTACTCGAGATGGGGTTAATA
Organism: Ascaphus truei; assembly: GCF_040206685.1. Classification (NCBI taxonomy): domain Eukaryota; kingdom Metazoa; phylum Chordata; class Amphibia; order Anura; family Ascaphidae; genus Ascaphus; species Ascaphus truei. The sequence continues at coordinate 62,363,612 of NC_134491.1, read as the reverse complement.
GTCACATATTTCCTGCGCAAGCATGCTCTTCATCCCAGGTGAAAAAGCCTAAAGTAACCATCAATACAGCAATTAAAGTGGCAGAGTTCTTTTCCTGGACCCATAGCACGTAAAGCTCGTTCCAGCTCTACCAAACGTTCCAGCGCCACCAAAGACCAAAGTCACCTAAAGCACAGCCGCAGCAAGTTAACGTCTTGCCGAGTCAAAACTCTAACCGTTAACCAACGAGGAAAATAAGACACCAGGCTAAGGCCCGGTTTTATCAGAACATTTCATTTTTTCAGAGACTCAATATTTTTATTCTTTAGAGTGTGTTAAGTTAGAAATTTAAGGTGTATGTACAATTGAGCCTTGATGGGAGGATTGGTTTCCTGGAAGCGTGGCTTGTGAAAGCTCCTGTATGTGTTTTGGCAGTACTCATCACTCTCTATGTATGTGTCATGTGCAGCAAAACTTTGATCCAGAAGTGTGTTGCACCTCCACCGAAAGGAGGGGGTCACCCAGCGGCATGTGTCAGCCACAAGGAAAGGATCATAAGTCAGCCATGTTGACCATCGCAGACATTGTCTGTTCTGATATTCTGAGTGAATGATGTATACAATGCGTGCAGGGGTGAGGATCATGCATTTCGCTTCCACAGATACCAAACCCCCTCAATTCTCAGTAATAGAATGTTGTGATGATTCTGAAAATATATGATGATAGAGATAGATGCAATTTCTTTTATCTAGCAACTGAATATCCAAAGAAAGGTTGCTTGCATAAAATAAGGTTATAGTATTATGTGTATAATTTCTGTATTTTCCATTTTTTTAAGGGAACCTCTTTAAAGGGTGTATCACACACTAGGAACAAGAATCAATTTATGGGTGAAGTGTCTCCACCAACCAATGAAACCTGTGTAAAAATGTATGTTTAGTCAGATAAAAATTTACAGGAAGGATGTAGCCTTAATTTTGCAGTTTTTAATTTCATTAAACCAAGAACAGGTTCAGATTAGCCTTATGGCCTTACAAAACAGAATTGCTTTAGACTATGTTTTAGCTTCAAAAGGAGGGATATGTGTCCTAATTGAGGAACAATGTTGTATTTTATTCCAGATCAGAGTAGCAATGTGCAGCATGAACGAGATGAAAATACAAGAGATTCAAAAGAGAAAACACGAGGGTTAGGGAGTGATCACAAAACCACACCAATTTTATAAAGTTATGGGTAAATAATTATGTTAATCAAAGATGTGGGTGCAAACTGTGAACTGAAAAGTGAATCAGAAAAAGGGGGGGGGGAGAACACAAAATGGATGTGCCTCCTAAAAGAATTCACTATACTGCACTCCTACATTGTATAAAATTTAACTTTTAATAAATTTACTTAAAACATATATTACCAAAACGTCGTGTGATGTGAATTTAAAAATAAATTAAATTGACAATACCAAGCATCCGTGTCAGTGAGTATATGTTTGAATAATCCCAATTAAACAACTCAGTGTTGTTGAGATTGAAAGCCAAAGGATGCTGTTAGTCAGGGTGTAAACCCCTCTGGAGCACCTATGAGACCAAGAGGTAAGTATGTAAAAATCTATATAAATATAACCTGCTCAGTGAGTAAAATCCAGCAGTTCTGCTTAACCATATGAGCCACTGGGCACTTGGAGTAATAATTAATGGTATATAACCATCCACTTATTTAGGTAATGCTGCTAATAATATGAGAGTGGTGGAGAGTAATTCACAGCATAGTAAAGCTGGCACTCACAGCATCAATACCAGTGAGTTGCCCAGCAAACAAGCTCCAAGTAAACACATGTCATGTACAGCAGGAAGGCAAGCTCACTGACTGTTGGTGAAAATAACCAGCTAGTAGGGTCTACATAGATAGAACCAGGAGACTACAAAGCACTACATTAAAACAGCTCCAAGTAGGAGACTGACAACATTGCGCATCCAACGCGCGTTTCCCTCCAGCAAAGGAGCTTCTTCAGGGACAAATTTACTGGGGGAAGGAGGACTGAGCCTTTTTATACCCAAACAGTACCTTGATTGTGAAATTGATGATTCCCAGCTGTTGCGCATGCGCAGTGTGCCAGTATCCAAAATTAACCACATTAAACTTCAAAGACGCTAAATAAACGAGCCAGATAAGTGGCTGCACATTCAGCCATCAGGATGCCAAGTTGGTGTGTAAAACCGAGCGTTATTGTGGCTTCTAGGGTTGCGTGGCGTTGATCGGCATAGAGAGAGTGCACTGCGCAAGCGTGTGGACTTAGAGAATCCAGCCCATGCAGCCCGAACGCATTGCGCATGCGTGGACACTTAGAAAAAGGACATGAGGATTTACTACTACATAATCCAGGCGTATTGCGCATGCGCGCGGACTTAGAAAATTCATAGCTAATTGCTATAGAAGTCCGTGCGTGTTGCGCATGCGTCAGGATTTAGAAAATAATCCCAAAATTGTCTGTCCATATCGCGCATGCGTAGGCACTTAGAAATATTTATCTTATTCAATGTCAAATGTTATTCCACATGTGTAGTGACACTCTAGTTATTCACCACCTCTGCCAATGCACACTGCACATGCATAAGCTTGGAATGAATGTAAGTAGAACGCTGAAGTGTATCAATGATCACTATCAGCCTATACCCTGAAAGTCAACAAATGCAAAGGGTATTATTAAACACATAACAGGTACTGATCTAGATAGGAATGGGCAAGGGTCTGCAAAACCTTTTTAAACTAGTTGGTATAAAGAGTAATTGCACATATTAGATTGTATGTAATCCCCCATAATAATATATTGCTCAATGTGTCATGATTGAATGTAGTGATGAAATGTAATAAAAATTAAAAACCTAATAACTGTATATGTGTAAGGTATTTATAATCTGTACGAATTTAATTCTACACACATACACATCGTACACAACGTCTAAACCCAAAAACTGGGTTTAGAACTCTGGTATTATAGTCATTGATATAAATGATAATACTGTAATATCTTTCAATACCAAATGCTGGAAACCCCAAGGACATAAAAAATGATATGGCTGCTCATAAGAGTAACGCATAAATAAACCGTATAATCACATCATAAAGGGTGGGATGGTCTGGCCAAAAGGGCCCTCTCAGATCAAATAAAGGGTGTGAAAGTGAACCCCTCATTGAGTCCATTCGGGCTCCTGGTTTTTAATTTAAAAATCCATTCAGCTTCGATACGAAGCAAGGATTGGTCAATATTACTCCCTCTCATGGGACATTTCAGCTGGTAGATGCCCATGAACTTGATGACATTAGTATCGCCATTATGGTATTGTGTAACATGTCTAGCAACAGACGTTTCCGCGGAATGTTTAATGGAATTTATGTGTTCTAGAACACGTCTACGTAGTTGTCTTGTCGTTTTTCCAACGTATCTCTTACCACAATTACATGTGATAAGATAGATAACGTTGGGAGTCCGACAGTTGATGAAACTGTCCACACAAAATTGTGATGTATTGTCATGATTGGCGAATACTTTGCCAACGTTAATATGTCTGCATGCTTTACACCCTTGGCAGCGGTACATGCCCTTCACAGGGCTCAACCAAGTGGTGGGTCTAGGACGCTGAAAGTGGCTATTCACTAGTGAGTCCCGTAGGTTCTTAGACCGTCTGCTGGTAATCGTGGGTCTGGGACCTATGACCTGCGCCAAGTCATCATCGGCCTGTAAGAGATGCCAGTGTCTGGCAAATATCTTTTTGATAGCCCACCATCTCTTGTTAAAGGTGCCAATGACTCTGATTGTTTTGTCCTTAGATTTTACCTTGTTACTGGACAGAAGAGAACACCTATCGCTATGTAGTGCCCGATGGTAAGCCTTATTCAATGTTTTGATGTGGTAGCCACGATTGAGGAACCTAGATCGAAGTTCTTGGATTGTACAGTAAATTCTTCGATCGTAGAACAATTCCTCCGTAGTCAGAGATACTGCCCTATTGGGATGCCACTTATGAGGCTGCTAGGATGCTGGCTCTGAGCTAATAACAGACTGTTAGTCGCTGTGCTTTTCCTATAGACCTTTGTTTGGATGTTTCGGTCACAGTCAATATAGATATTCAGATCTAGGAATGTTATTGAGATGGTACTTAGCACAGTCGTGAGCCTCAAATTAAGAGTATTAGTATTGAGCTTTTCCACAAATTCGTGGAGAAGTTGAGTGGAGCCTTCCCATAGGAGCAAAATGTCATCTATGTACCTGATCCACATAGAGATGTGGTCAGTGTACACAGAAAGATCCTCATTAAAAACGTGGATATGCTCCCACCAGCCCAGGTACAAGTTGGTATACGTAGGGGCACAGGCTGTGCCCATGGCGGTACCCTGGGTCTGGTGGTAATACAGCCATCAAAAACGAAGTAATTATGCGTTAGGACATAATTCAATAGATCCAAAACAAATGAGTTGTGTCTGTTAAACCTACAGTCCCTGGTCGACAGAAAGTATTGGACAGCAGTGAGACCATTCTTATGAACGATGGAAGTATATAGTGATTCAACATCTAAGCTCACAAGAATGGTCTCAGGTGTAACATGGATCCCATCAAGTCTCTAAAGTGTGTCTTTCGTATCCTGAACATACGATGGGAGACTAATGACGAAATCCCTTAGGACCTTGTCCAGGTAAATGCTGCTGCCCTCGGATAGACAATTGTTGCCCGAAACTATTGGATGACCTGGAGGGGACTGTAACCTTTTATGTACCTTAGGTAGAATATAGAATGTCGCCACAGTTGGTGACTTGGGGTACATAAAATCAAACTCACTTCGGCTAATCATATCAGTATCAAGGGCATTCTGTAAGATGTCTAGCAGTTGTGATTTGTATTGTGATGTTGGACTGTGGTCAAGGGTCTCATAGCAGTCTTTATCACTAAGAAGCCTCATGTTTTCACTAACATAGGCTTCAGTGTCTTGAATCACGATATTTCCACCTTTATCAGATGGTTTGATGGTGTAGGCTTTGTCAGACATCAGGTCTCTTAGGCCAATTCTTTCGTCAGATGTAAGATTGTTGACAGACTTATAATATTTTGGCTCAGCTTCTAGGTCCCCAGTCACACAGGCGACAAATAATTCAACAGCTGGACAGGTGGTAATTGGTGGGGTAAAGTGACTCCTGGGTTTCAGGTGTGTGAATGGACCTGTAATATCACTGTCAGGTGAGATATTCTGGTCAAAAGGCTGACAGAGATCCGCAACATCTTGTCTTTCCTGTACATTCAAACCATCAGTGAGTTCGTTTGGGTTGGCGGCTGCACGCTTAGCGTAGAATTTATGTAGCAGTAACCGTCTCCCAAACAAGTTCAAGTCCTTTACCCACTCAAATAAATTAAAATCTGAAGTGGGTGAAAAGGATAAACCTTTCTTTAATAAATTCAATTGAACCTCACTGAAGGAATGGCTGGACAGGTTGAAAATTTGCAAGGCATCATTATCCATATAATTCTCAGTCATAGGTTGGGTATGTTTTAGCTTTTCTTGGTTCTTAAAGTTCTTTTTTCCTCTCCTGGTTTTGCGTTTTGGAGGGCCTGGGCCAAAAAACCAACCTGTGTGTCTTTGATACCCTTACTACCTCTACCTTTATTTTGACCTTTAGGTCTGGAGCCCGTCTGTTCACTGTCAGAAGCATCTGTCTCTGATGAGGAGTAATCAGAATAATTGCCCCTTCTCCTAGACCTGGTAGGGTATCTATAGACAGTGCCTTGCTTGTAGTCATTTGTATCACGTAAATATTTAGTATGTTTTCTATCTTTTAGTGAATCTAAGGACAAAACAATCAGAGTCATTGGCACCTTTAACAAGAGATGGTGGGCTATCAAAAAGATATTTGCCAGACACTGGCATCTCTTACAGGCCGATGATGACTTGGCGCAGGTCATAGGCCCCAGACCCACGATTACCAGCAGACGGTCTAAGAACCTACGGGACTCACTAGTGAATAGCCACTTTCAGCGTCCTAGACCCACCACTTGGTTGAGCCCTGTGAAGGGCATGTACCGCTGCCAAGGGTGTAAAGCATGCAGACATATTAACGTTGGCAAAGTATTCGCCAATCATGACAATACATCACAATTTTGTGTGGACAGTTTCATCAACTGTCGGACTCCCAACGTTATCTATCTTATCACATGTAATTGTGGTAAGAGATACGTTGGAAAAACGACAAGACAACTACGTAGACGTGTTCTAGAACACATAAATTCCATTAAACATTCCGCGGAAACGTCTGTTGCTAGACATGTTACACAATACCATAATGGCGATACTAATGTCATCAAGTTCATGGGCATCTACCAGCTGAAATGTCCCATGAGAGGGGGTAATATTGACCAATCCTTGCTTTGTATCGAAGCTGAATGGATTTTTAAATTAAAAACCAGGAGCCCGAATGGACTCAATGAGGGGTTCACTTTCACACCCTTTATTTGATCTGAGAGGGCCCTTTTGGCCAGACCATCCCACCCTTTATGATGTGATTATACGGTTTATTTATGCGTTACTCTTATGAGCAGCCATATCATTTTTTATGTCCTTGGGGTTTCCAGCATTTGGTATTGAAAGATATTACAGTATTATCATTTATATCAATGACTATAATACCAGAGTTCTAAACCCAGTTTTTGGGTTTAGACGTTGTGTACGATGTGTATGTGTGTAGAATTAAATTCGTACAGATTATAAATACCTTACACATATACAGTTATTAGGTTTTTAATTTTTATTACATTTCATCACTACATTCAATCATGACACATTGAGCAATATATTATTATGGGGGATTACATACAATCTAATATGTGCAATTACTCTTTATACCAACTAGTTTAAAAAGGTTTTGCAGACCCTTGCCCACTCCTATCTAGATCAGTACCTGTTATGTGTTTAATAATACCCTTTGCATTTGTTGACTTTCAGGGTATAGGCTGATAGTGATCATTGATACACTTCAGCGTTCTACTTACATTCATTCCAAGCTTATGCATGTGCAGTGTGCATTGGCAGAGGTGGTGAATAACTAGAGTGTCACTACACATGTGGAATAACATTTGACATTGAATAAGATAAATATTTCTAAGTGCCTACGCATGCGCGATATGGACAGACAATTTTGGGATTATTTTCTAAGTCCTGACGCATGCGCAACACGCACGGACTTCTATAGCAATTAGCTATGAATTTTCTAAGTCCGCGCGCATGCGCAATACGCCTGGATTATTGTAGTAGTAAATCCTCATGTCCTTTTTCTAAGTGTCCACGCATGCGCAATGCGTTCGGGCTGCATGGGCTGGATTCTCTAAATCCACGCGCATGCGCAGTGCACTCTCTCTATGCCGATCAACGCCACGCAACCCTAGAAGCCACAATAACGCTCGGTTTTACACACCAACTTGACATCCTGATGGCTGAATGTGCAGCCACTTATCTGGCTCGTTTATTTAGCGTCTTTGAAGTTTAATGTGGTTAATTTTGGATACTGGCACACTGCGCATGCGCAACAGCTGGGAATCATCAATTTCACAATCAAGGTACTGTTTGGGTATAAAAGGGCTCAGTCCTCCTTCCCCCAGTAAATTTGACCCTGAAGAAGCTCCTTTGCTGGAGGGAAACGCGCGTTGGATGCGCAATGTTGTCAGTCTCCTACTTGGAGCTGTTTTAATGTAGTGCTTTGTAGTCTCCTGGTTCTATCTATGTAGACCCTACTAGCTGGTTATTTTCACCAACAGTCAGTGAGCTTGCCTTCCTGCTGTACATGACATGTGTTTACTTGGAGCTTGTTTGCTGGGCAACTCACTGGTATTGATGCTGTGAGTGCCAGCTTTACTATGCTGTGAATTACTCTCCACCACTCTCATATTATTAGCAGCATTACCTAAATAAGTGGATGGTTATATACCATTAATTATTACTCCAAGTGCCCAGTGGCTCATATGGTTAAGCAGAACTGCTGGATTTTACTCACTGAGCAGGTTATATTTATATAGATTTTTACATACTTACCTCTTGGTCTCATAGGTGCTCCAGAGGGGTTTACACCCTGACTAACAGCATCCTTTGGCTTTCAATCTCAACAACACAGAGTTGTTTAATTGGGATTATTCAAACATATACTCACTGACACGGATGCTTGGTATTGTCAATTTAATTTATTTTTAAATTCACATCACACAACGTTTTGGTAATATATGTTTTAAGTAAATTTATTAAAAGTTAAATTTTATACAATGTAGGAGTGCAGTATAGTGAATTCTTTTAGGACGCACATCCATTTTGTGTTCTCCCCCCCCCCCCCCCACCTTTTTCAGATTCAAAAGAGGTTTACAAAGGGAAGTGACAGAATATCACCCTCTGGGGTTAGGTGAATGGCTTAAATCACTTGGAGCAAAATTTTGGAATGTTTTGGTGTGTTTGGGGGTGTTACTTGTTGTCATATATGTGGGTGTCACGTGTTGAAAAAAGGTATGATCCACAAGTGTGCGACCCCCTCCCCCAATCTGATGCCACTCTTTACAGATGCCAGAAACAGAAGTCCCTTGAAGAAAGAAGATGCAGATCACAGTTATTCATCAAAAGACATATTGGCCGCAGCGCCTTACGAGACTATGACAGTGAAGGGCACGCGCCCTTGTCCTTTGAGTTATCCCTGGACTATCATCATAATCTTAATTCTCAAAAACTGTGTTTTAAGAATAAAAAAAGGAGGGAGTGACAAAGTGAGAATATGACGTATGGGGGGGGGTCTGACATAACAGCACTGGGATCTAAGCAACCATTTTAAGTCAGCATCCATTTTAGGTATTGTCTGTATGAAAGTTGGTATGGACGTTAGTTTAAAATACATTTTTTTCTGCTGAAGTTCCAATTGATATTGAGCGGTTCGCTTAAGCCACAAAACCTTGAGAATGAGTGCTAAGTGCCAATGTTATGAAAATAAGAGACAGATAGCACAGTGTCTAATTCCGAAGGTGGGGGGCCGTGAAGTTCCGTATGTAGAGTAAAAGTCACCGGCTTGTATAAGGAATATTGCTGAATCATTTCATTTAGGCATCCCATAATGTTATTAACTCGATGTGTTCATGTTCATATTTTGTTTACGTAGTGACGACACGCAACCTTGTATATGGGGCATGTGTTTAGTATTTTGTGTATAAATAAGGCCTGTATGCCACCATGTCACTGGGAGAGTTTTATTTTGAAACTCTCCTCTGCGTGTGCACCGCACAAAGCAATAAACTTATCTGTCATTCTGCAAAACATATCCTCAGACTTGTGTTTTTATTCACAACTTTCTCACGGCCTTCATCGTGGGTGCCTGTAAAACGTAAGTGTTAAATGTTTTTATTGTATTTATTGTAATTTACAGTATATGTATTTACAATGGCCAAATGCATTATTATCCATATTTGAATAATAGTAATTTTGGCCATTACTGTATAGTATGTTTTAGGGGGTGTATTTAGTTAGAATGGTTGTTTTTTATTTTTGGAGGTGCAACATTGGTACCGCAGGCCCGCGGGGACCCCGGGACGGCTGCGGGGACCCCGGGACGGCTGCGGGGACCCCTGGACTCCCGCAGGGACCCCCGCACTCCAGCGGGGACCCCCACTTGGTGAGCCGGGGACCCCCGGACCACCGCGGGGTCAGCCGGGGACACCCGCGCGACCCCCGGGCTCCGTCGGGACCCCCGCGGGGTCAGTTGGGGACACCCGCCGGCCTGCTGTATGGGTTTTGCGCATGCAAAAAAAAAAAAACCAGAATTTTTTCTAAGTCCAGATTTCTTTGCGTCTACTCTGACCTAACGTGTTCTAATCAACGCAACTTTCGCGTTTGCTAAGGTTGCGTTGCTTAGTGCATCCCGCTTAAGGGCAGAATTTCACGCAAACAGGGCTGCGATCGAGCAAAGTTAGACCCTGAAAAAAGTAATTTTTCGAGCGCAAAGTGCCTGTTTGCGCTGCTTAGTGCATCGGGTTGAGCCAAAAATCACGATCGAAGAGCACTTTGCGCTCTAAAAGTGACTTAACGGAGCTTAGTGCATAGCCCCCATAATGTACATTATATAGAAGACATTGCATGCACAGTTAGATAATATATATTATAGGTGTTTATACAGTAACAGTTACAGACCAGATTAAAATGTGAGCCAGCTTTAGGCTGAGTCCCCTGTGCCGCTGACTGCGCTCATGCTTGGAGAGCAGTGACATCACCAGCTCTCCAAGCATGATTGATCGCTGTCCTGCAATATTTTTAGAGCAGGAGTGGGGGGCATGGCTATTACGGGATAGGGCGTGTCATTGGCTGGATCGGGGCTGTCTCTGTGTCTGTATGTGTGTGTGTGTCTCTCTCTCTGTGTGTCTGTTAGGGTTGCCAGGTATTCTGAAGCCAGGGTCACGTGTGATGTGTGAATAGCCCCCGATTGCATTAACTCAGCCCCCTTTCCAAATCACTCCAAGTCCTATAATATTTCCTTCACTTTATTGGAAAAGCAGCAGTAAATACAGGCTCTAGTGGATGGTGTGTAGTAGTGATTTTTAGTTAGAAACAGGTAGAAAGAGAAGGCCTTGCTATAGGAGAGTAACAGAGATGGGTGCTGTACTCACTGTCTCCAGAGTGGAAAAGGAAGTGAGGAGCAATGTGGGTAAAAGGTGACAAAGTTGAGACATTAGGGGGTCTGGCATAACAACATAACAGCATTTAGGATGAAGCCATTTTGTGTGAATATTTCAATCCACCATCTTGTCTTGTCTCTGTGAGTCTTCATTTCTGTGTTACATTTCTGTATAAACAAATGTGTGAAGCAGAGAATGGAATGTTATCGCTCTTAGCTGACTTTATTGACCCTTCCTCATCCAATCAGCTTTCAAATTGAAAGTGTAAACAGGCCAATGGTTTTGAGAACCCGTGAGATAAAACTAGTTCTCACACAAATGCCAGGTGGCAGAATAGGCACATCCCATTTAACCCCATAATGATTTTTAGCTGACAGACAGTTATCCAGTATTGTTATGTATTACAAAATGACATCAGCTTTAGTAGTGTTATGTATTACAAAATGAGGTAATGTTTAGGGACATGCAAGCCCCCCTATAAAGGGGTGGAGCTTTAGGTTTTAGGGTATAAATATATGGCATACCGTGTTATTGTTAGAGAGCTTTTGTTTTGAAGCTGTCTCCGTTGTGCACTTGACTTGAATAAATTCACGTGTTATTCTGTTTCAAAATAACCTCAGACTGTGTTTTTTATTTTCGCTTTCTCAAAGGAATAGTCTTGGGACAGACTATCTGTGAACAAAACAGGGGGGAGGGCAGAATAGCCCATTCTGAGAAGGATCTCAGAGGCTGCAGTAGGAACTCACTGATTACATGCCCAGAGGCAAGAAATGCAACATTGTAACATATCACACAGGCACAGTGTGTGTGTGCAAACTACATGCAGCTGAAAATAAGAAACTGACAGGCAGAAGCTGCAAACAAGGGGGGGGGGTGAACAGTGAGAGCAAACATGGCTTACTTGTTCCATGATACCAGGTGTCCGGTACTGAACCGGACTGTCCTGTATTTGGATACTCTGTCCAGTAAAAAATGAGAGGTACTGTAATACTGGACATGTATGTGTCTGGTATTTTCCTCCCTGGACATAGTGACCTGACGCAACTTTCACCATTGAGTCCAGTATTCTTGGAGAAGCCACCTGGCAACCCTAGTGTCTGTGTGTGTGTGTCTCTGTGTGTGTGTCTGTGTTTGTGTGTGTCTGTCTGTCTGTGTGTGTCTGCGTGTGTCTCTGTGTGTGTGTGTGTGTGTGTGTGTGTGTTTGTCTCTCTCTCTCTCTGTGTGTCTCTCTGTGTCTGTGTCTCCATTTTCTCTCTGCCCCCCCTCCCCCTTCCTCCTCTCTCTCCCCCCATTGCTCTCTCCCCCCCATTGCTCTCTCTCTCCCCTCTACACTCTCTCCCGCCCCCCTGCGCCCTCTCTCTTCCCCTCTCTCTCCCCCCTCTCGTTTCTCTCCCCCTTCTCTCATTTCTCTCTTCCCCTTCCCTCCTCTCTCCCTGCTCCCTCTCCCTTTCCATCCTCTCTTTCCCTCCTCTCTCTCCCCTTCCCTCCTCCCTCCCCCTTCCCTCTTCTCTCACCCCCCTTTCCCTCCTCTCTCCCCCCCCTTCCCTCCTCTCTCCCCCTTCCCTCCTCTTTCTCCCCCCTTCTCTCGTTTCTCTTCTTCTCTCGTTTCTCTCTCCCCTTCTCATTTCTCTCTCCCCCTTCCCTCCTCTCCCCCCCTCCTCTCTCCCCACCTTCCCTCCTATCTTCCCCCCAGAACTCAAACGGAGCTGTCTCCCAAGCAGCAAGCTTGAGAGAGCATACGTGCACGCACGCGCCCGTTCTGTGTGAGCAGGGACTTAAAAATAAAATACCAGAAGCAACCTATTCAAGCACAGCTCGGTCAGCGCGCTCAACGGCTCAACAGGGATTCAGCCTTAGTTTTGAAAGAACTTAGACTGTTGGCGGCAGTGAGAGTCTCCAGTAGACTGTTCCAGTTGTGGGGTGCATGTAAGAGAAGGAGGAGCGGCCGGATACTTTGTTGAACCTTGGGACTATGAAAAGTGTTTTGGAGTCAGATCTCAGATGATAAGTACTGCATGTGGTAGGAGTGTGTTTCTTGTTCAGATAGGCTGGTAGCTTGCCCAGAAAGTACAGTATTTGAAGGCAAGACAGGAGAGATGAAATTTGCGCCTAGACTCAAGTGATGACCAATCTAGTTCACAGTGATGTGTGTTGTAATTGCATTGGAGGACAAAGCAGCAACTTGAGTTGTAGAGGCTATCAAGTTTGCCAAGGGGCGTTTGGGTGCCATGCCATATACCAGGGTAAGCAAACTTTTTATGACGAGCCCCCTTTTCGTCCATGAAATTTCTCGGGCCCCCCCTGCCTGATTTAATCAAAATCGCATGACGTCAGTGCACGTGAGCTGGTTCAGCAAATGAGAGCGAACCAGCTTTATGAAGCGTCCGCCACGCATCTACAATCTCCTGCAGTCAAGTTCACAAATCGCTTGGGCTGCAGGCGTGCGCGCAGGCGTATACTAGTATTGGATCACTGTTTATTTTATTGTTTGCTGGCATCTGGTAATATTTTTTTTTCTGGTGCACAAAGGCAATCCATTTGAGGAGGCATTCATACACCTCTTTGCTACCTCCCTTCCCTCACCCCCCTCTTTTCCCCCCCCTTCCCCTCCCTTTTTTCCTTCTCCCATTTGCTTTCCCCAGTGTCATCCACTCCTACCTACCAGTATTATGTATTATATATTCCGTTTAAATGTTGCCCAGGGATCACGGATCCCCATAACCAAACTCAAAGGGGGTACTGATGAATCTCCCCTGCTGATCAATACTCCCAAGTGACCCCCGGACCCTCAGTCCCCAAAACTCATCCTCCTCCCAAGCCCCTCAATTCTGCCATCTCTGCCTTACCTTCATCTCTCCGTTTAGCTGGGGGGCGGGGGGCGCTCCATTGATCTCTTCCTGGTCCTGCTGGAGCTCCCTGGGAATAGGCAATCATGAGGCGGGGGCCTGCTCTGGCTCCTCCAGGTGCTGGAGGGCCCTGCTACTCATTGTGCAGCTCATTGGTCTGAAAAGGGAACCACCTCCTCCTGTGCCAGAACACACACACTCACACTCACTCTCTCTCATCAGTGTGTCTTTCTCTCTCACCTTCCCCCAGTGTCTTTCTCTCACCTCCCCCAGTGTCTCTCTCACCTTCCCCACAGTGTCTCTCTCACCTTCCCCCCAGAGTCTCTCTCACCTTCCCCTTGTGTCTCTCTATCTCACATTCCGCCCAGAGTCTCTCTCTCACCTTCCCCCCAGTGTCTCTCTCTCACCTTCCCCCAGTGTCTTTCTCTCTCACTTTCCCCCCGGTGTCTTTCAGTTTGAATGGGACTGCAGGGACCCCCCACTGTATTAATCCGATGGGTTATTAGGAACCTTACAGAAATGTTGATACATGTTAAGGCATTTACTGTGAGATTGCCCCAGATTTTTCAGGGCAAGTGATCTAATACTGGTGGCTGTAGAGTACAGAGGTTGTTTAATACATTTATAGTTGATATATTTAAAGCTGATTTATGTTTATCTTTTCAACTAATTTCTAGTTCTCGTGATGTTTTTCTCTACCTTTCAAAATGTTGGTTCAACCTCTCAATCAAATTTAGAGTATTGGACATAGAATTATGATTAATTTCATAAATATTATATTAATTATTATTATTATTATAATCACTTTTTTTTTAATAGTTAAGTTAGCCTATAGGTGAATGTCCATTTAAGTTTATTATTACCGACTAGAGTTAACTTATTTCATCATAATTATTATTTCATCATTTTTCTTCTATCTAGTCATAACATAATTGGATATTTGTTTCATTATGAAAAGAAGACAGGAGAGATGAACTTTGCGCCTAGTGATCATCACTCAAGTGATGACCAATCTAGTTCACAGTGATGTGGGTTGTAATCGGGGTTGCCACCTCTCCGGGTTTCACCCGGAGACTTCGGGTTTGCACCCCCTTCTCCGGGCTCCGGGTTTGTCCCTGAAATCTCCGGGTGGGCGGGGTGTTACAGACAGGGCAGCACAGTAAGAGACTTCTCATTGCTGCATCATAGATCACTCACAGATCCTCTGCATTTCTCAAGGGACTATCTGTGTGCAGAACTCATTTCCTCCCTTCACTGCCTACTACATCGGGTCACAGCCCTATGCTCTACTGCACATGCTCACACGTAGAGGATCATGGGAGTTGTAGTTTATATTAGACAAGATCGATTGACACATACGCAACACAGTAACAGTCCTACAAACCCTACTAGAGAACAGACACCACCCCAATGTATCTTACCTCCTCTCCCTTCTCCCCTCTCTCTCTCTTCTTCCCCCCTCTCTCTCTCTTCTTCTCCCCCTCTCTCTTCGTCCCCCCCCTCTCTCTCTCTCTTCTTCCCCCCCTCTCTCTCTCTTCTTCCCCCTCTCTCTCTTCTTCCCCCCTCTCTCTCTCTTCCCCCCTCTCTCTCTCTCACCCCCTCTCTCTCTCTTCTCCCCCTCTCTTTCTCTTCTCCCCCTCTCTCTTCTCCCCCTCTCTCTCTCTTCTCCCCCCTCTCTCTCCCTCTCTTCTCCCCCCTATCTCTCTTCTTCCCCCCCCTCTCTCTCTTCTTCCCCCCCCTCTCTCTTCTTCCCCCCCTTCTCTCTCTCTTCCCCCCCCCCCTCTCTCTCTTCTGCCCCCCCTCTCTCTCTCTTCTTCCCCCCCTCTCTCTCTCTTCTTCCCCCCCTCTCTCTTCTTCCCCCCCTCTCTCTTCTTCCCCCTCTCTCTCTTCTTCCCCTCTCTCTCTTCTCCCCCCCTCTCTCTCTCTTCTCCACCACTCTCTCTCTCTTCTCCCCCCCTCTCTCTCTTCTCCCCCCTCTCTCCCCCCCCTCTCTCTCTTCTCCCCCCTCTCTCTCTCTTCTCCCTCTTTCTCTCTCTTCTCCCCCCCTCTCTCTTTCTCTCTCTTTCCCCCCCCCCTGTCTCTCTCTTTCTCTCTCTTCTCCCCCCTGTCTCTCTCTCTCTTTCTCTCTCTTCTCCCCCCCTCTGTCTCTCTCTCTTTCTCTCTCTTCTCCCCCCCTCTGTCTCTCTCTCTCTCTTCTCCCCCCTCTCTCTCTTCTCCCCCCTCTCTCTCTTCTCCCCCCCCTCTCTCTCTTCTCCCCCCCCCTCTCTCTCTTCTCCCCCCCCCCTCTCTTCTCCCCCCCCTCTCTCCCTCTCTCTCTTCTCCCCCCTCTCTCTCTCTCTTCTCCCCCCCTCTCTTCTCCCCCCTCTCTTCTCCCCCCCCCCTCTTCACAGTAAAGCTGCTTCAGTTCCTCCCTTTGATAGCAATGAGGTAACCTTGTCCTTTGTTAAATGAACTCAAGTAAAGTAAACTGAGATAAACCATTGTAATAAATTAATATTGATCAGCGACGACTCTGTCTGCAACAATTGTCATCAGTGTTAGCTATAAATAATAGAAATGATGTAAGGCAGCGTTTCCCAAACTTTTTTTCTGTGACCCGGTTATTTTTGAACTTCTCCTTCGTGACCCACTAAAAAATGTATCGCCTATAGGTAAAATAAAACAGTTATGAATGTCTATACCGATTCATATATTCTCCCAATCCCCTCTATTCTCTCTCTCCCCCCCCCATTCTCTCTCTGACCTGCACAGACGCACACAGTCACTGACCTACAGACACTCACACAGACAGACCAACACAGACACAGACACTGCTGGCCTGCACAGACACACACAGCAACTGATACACACAGTGGCTGTGTCTGAAACACACACACACACAAAGATACATACACACACAGATACAGACACACACACAGATACATACACACACACACACAGATACATACACACACACACACAGATACATACACACACACAAACACACAAAGATACATACACAAACTCTCTCCCCCATACACACACACAGATACATACACACACAAAGATACATACAGATACATGCACACAAAGATACATACACACTTTCTCCCCCATACACACACACAGCCACTGATACACTCCCCTATATATACACACACACAAACACACATTCTCTCTCTCCCCTTTACACACACACACTCCCCTACGCACACACACACACACACACACTGATACACATACACAGATCCACACACACAGATACACACACACACACACACACACACACACACAGATACACACACACTCTATCTCCCCTACAGACGCACCCACACCACACACACTCCCCTATACACCCACTTACACACACAAACTCTCCCCTACACACACACACACACACACACTGATACACACAGATCCACACACACAGATAGACACACACACACACAGATACACACACACTCTCTCTCCCCTACACACACACCCACACCACACACCACACTCTCTCTCTCTCTCCCCTACACACACACACTCCCCTATAGACACACTTACACATGCACTCGCTCCCCTATACACACACACACACACACACACACACTCCCCTATACACACACCCACTGATACACACACACACACAGATACACCCACACACACAGATACACCCACACACACAGATACACACACACACACACACACACACACACACACACACACACACACACACACACACACACTGATACACACACACACTGATACACACACACTCTCTCCCCTATACACACACACACACACACACAGACACCCCTATACACACACCCACACAGATACACACACACACCCCTATACACACACCCACTGACACACCCACACAGATACACACACACAGATACACACACTTTCTCTCCCCTATACACACACACACACACTCCCCTATACACACACACACACACTCCCCTATACACACACATACTGTATTACAGAGGCAGCGACGGATGTGAGTGGGGGGGGGGGGCGGAGGAGAGAGGAAAGGCCTGCGATCTGAGCAGGAGGCTCCCCGCTTCCCCCTGCCCGCCAGCAACCGTGCAGCCACCACTGCCCACCCCCACGCCTGTCTCCTGCACCCATCTCCTGCACCCGCACCAAGGGGACCGAGGGGAAGGGAGTGCCAGGAACGGAGGCACAGGTGCGCCCCCGCTACCACTTCCTACCTCCTATCACGCCGGGCATCGTGTCCTGTGGGGGGCGGAGCATGTCATGGGCGGCAACATCATGATGCGGGGCTGCAGTAGGAGCCAGAGTCAGCGAATCACCGTTGACACCCCAGCGATAGCAGCCTGCACCACTTCAGCACTGTCCCGCACCTCACCTCGGGCCGCCGCAAGGAAGAGGGGCATGCCGCAAGGAGGCAGGGGGGGACGCCGCATGGAGGGAGGGAGAGGGGGACGCCACAAGGAGGGAAGGGGGGAGTGGGGATGCCGCAAGGAGGGAAGGATGGGGGGGCCGCGCGGCCAACCTCGCTGCGACCCGGCAATTTTGCTTCCGTGACCCGGTGCCGGGTCGCGACCCACCATTTGGGAAACGCTGATGTAAGGTATAATTCTATATACCATTAACGCATCAATAGCAGTCTCCCGCCATCTCCCCCTGTAACTACTGTCAGTACGGCTGCGCGGCGTCAAATGGCGCTGCGTTGCCATGCCAACGGGAACGTCACGTGATGTAACAGCATCACGTGATGCTCGTTGCCATGACAATGAGACGCCACATGATGTCACGACGTCATGCGGTGCCACGTTGTCATGGCAACTTGCCGCCGCGCGACGTTGCATAGCATCCCGTTGTCATGGCAACACAATGTCATTTTTAAAAAAAACATCTCCAGGTTGACCGTCAGTCGAAGGTGGCAACCCTGGTTGTAATTGCATTGGAGGACAAAGTGGCATATTGAGTTGTAGAGGGTATCAAGTTTGCCAAGGGGAGTTTGGGGTGGCGTGACATATGCAGCTCAACCCCGTTATTGCGCGATCTGCTTATAACGCGGTCTGAGCGTGGGTCCTGATTTAAAAACATCTCCCAAATTTTTTTTTTTACTTTCAATGCTTTTTTGCTAATGGACACACACGGAGATGGACACGGACACACACGAAGACATATACACACACCACTACACCCTCCTGGTACTTCATATGCTAGTGCAATTCTCTAACTTCTACACCACAGGGTTGGTGTGATGAATCTGACTCTATACACAAACTTACAGTAACATCTACTGCACAGTACAGTCCATCACCATGATGGACTGCACTGTGCAGTAGATGTTAGATTTGTTTATAGAGTCAGATTCATCACACCAACCCTGTGGTGTAGCAGTTAGAGAATTTCAATAGCATATGAAAGATCAGGGGTTCAATTCTTGCATGTGTATTATATAAAATAATCATTTATAAATTATACCATACTATATACTATGCAGGAATTGAACCTGTGATCCTTCATATGCTAGTGCAATTCTCTAACTGCTACACCACAGAGGGTGTTCTGTCTTTAAAAAAAAAAATGTACATATTAAATAACTTTAAAACCCAATTAGAATACACCATGCAAAAAACCATAGTGTTGTTAAAAGAGGATAATTATCTATCCACATTGTGGTGTAGTGCTTAGAGCAGGGGACTGTTGTATGACACGATCGAGGGTCCAATTCCCAGGCAGCACTGCACACAAGCAAAAGTTTATTGTGGCTCTATTCACTGTTGGGCTTTCATTGGTCAGAGAAGCGTCATGTGACCCTCCTCTGCGCTCAAAAATCAAATTGGACAGTCTCCCCAAGCACCAACTTGGGAGGGCATACGTAAGCACCGTGCACGTGGACGTAGCCTGATGAAGCAGGGAATGGAGAGAGCTGCAGATGCCAGATGTGGAACCCCTGATTGCAGTGGCAGCTTTGTGATCCCGGTTGTAACGCCGTCTCATTATGTGGACCGAGCACCACGTTATAATGGGGTTCAGCTGTACTATGTCCCCATAGTCTATAATTGGCCTCATCATCTGCTGTGAGATGCACTTTGTGACCAGCAGACATAGGGAGGATTTGTTCATTTCTAGTACACCTAGTTTGGCATAGGTTTTGGATATCAGGGTATCAATGTGCAACCCACACGTTAAATGGAAATATGCCCAAAACTTTGAAACTACTAACAGTAGCTAGGATATTATTAGAGTTGCCTCCTTCATTGGAAGCTTTAGAAATTTAACCTTGGTCCCAAATAGCATTGTTACAGTCTTGTCAGTGTTTAGAAACAGTTTGTTTTGGGAAATCCAATTTTCAAGTCTCAAAAAGTCAGATTGAAGTTTGTCTCCAAGGTCAGAGAAGTTATGGCTTTGTGCGTATAAGATTGTGTCATCCGCATACATGTGTATTGAGGCTCCCTTACAAGCTTAAGGTAGATCATTAATGAACAGTGAGAAGAGTAGTGGCCCCAAAACAGAGCCTTGCGGGAAACCACAGGTGATATCCAAGGGGCTTGAGTTAGTGCCTGAGATAGACACATGGGATCTATCTGATAGGTAGGAATGAAACCAGTTTAAAGCATGCTTCCCTATTCCAAAGCACTAGAGTTTGTTTAGCAAGATAACATGATCAAATGTATCAAAAGCTTTTGTAAAATCGAGGAAAATTGCATCAGCAAGTTGTCCCAGTTCCATTCCACACTGGATATCATTGCAAACTTTTAGGAGAGTGGTTACCGTGGAGTGTTTGGGGCGAAAGCCAGATTGGAATTAGCTAAGGAAATTTGACTTGGTATAGTAATCGCTTAATTGGCAATTGTGATGGTGAAGGGGTTAACCAGGCTCATGAATGAAGGTCAAGCCCACCTGGTTACCCCTGACCTGTGTGTGGAGGTCCTAGAGTGTCAGCTCTGGGACCCAGAAGTTGAAAATGCATTGCTGAGACTGTGTGCCACTTTTGCAACATTAAAGATTTCTTTGTCTTTTGCCTTTACTGGGGCGCTGGGATCGGGAGATTTCTAGGCTGTAAGTTTCAGGGTGGGTTTGTCGGAGAATGTCTTTAAAAATGTGTCTACAGTATGTATCGGGGTTCCAGGGTTATGGGATATGCTAAAAGTTGTATCCGGGAATTGAGTGAGATTCTCAGATACAGCCAAGCACATTAATCCTCCAAACTCTGACTCGGAAAACATTCTTGCGACTCACCGCCAGGATCCCTGCTGCAGCAGCAGCATCCAGACAAGGTAAATGGGTATGAAGGGGTTAAACTATATCTGCAGCTTTACACAGAGTCCGCAGGGTAGCAGGGGATCCCAAGTATAGCAGAGGTACCCAGATACATGCCCAGGTACCCTGAACCTAGTGTAGGGGTTCAGGGGATGCTCCAGCTGAGTGATAAGCTGAGCCTGATTGCAGTGTCTAAAAGTTTTAAAATTTATTTTTCTAAAGTATGCCAAGAATGAGGCTAGTGACTAGGTAAATTATACACTCACTCCATCCCTGACACCAGAATAGGAACTCACATCTTTTAGCACACAGAAAACAGGACACAATATATTTTATTAAGCAGTTATATTTAATAGGTATATATATTGATAACCTGTAAATGAACTGTGGGGTTTCCAAGTCCTGGATTCCAAGGGACCAGAAGGCTACCAAGCTTGGTGTCTCTGAGTCTGTGCAGAGTCCATACCTGAAAGCCTCAGGGATGCCAATGAGTTAGAACAGGAGGGGTACTGTAGTTCTGCTTGAGTACCCTCATCCTGGGCTAACACAAGGCTATCTGGCTACCATTTGCCAGAACCCAGATTCTGTGGAGCCTGGACAGCAGGTGGGCTCAGTATGCAAAGAGGCAGAGGTGCCAGGTTGGCACATGCCCCTTTATAGACTGAGAAAAGGTGCCCTCTCGTCTTTACAATACTGGCAAATCGGTGATTGGCTGGCAGGAGAATTCCCACGCTCTGATAGGCTGTAGAGGTTGATGAATGAGAGCCTGAAAGCCTTAAGAGGGCTTGCAGCCAATCCGGAGCGCAGATTCCAAGCACCAAACCAAGAGCGGCAAATTCAAAGATGCTCTGGACTGAATAGACGCGATCTCAGAAAAGTTACCAAGTCCCGCTTTTGAGAACGTAGCGGTCGCGTCTGGCATTGCATGCCGAAAATAGTTACAGGACTTTTGCGAGTAACTACTGGTCATTGGAAAGTGCTCCTAAAAAGGTCATCTTGGTGAATTTCGTTTCAGAAATGGATTTATTCGTTAGCCTTGTACCCAGTAAGTGTGTTAACCTTGTAAATTGTGTTACATTGTGTCTTTTCCTGAAATAAATTACAATTTATTTTACCTCCTTGTTTTGCTCAATCATATGATCCCGGATAAAAAGGTGTTAATAAACCTGGTCTCCCGTGACAGCAGTGAACACATTTTCCCATGACTTTGAATTGTATTGGGAGAAGCGAAATTGGCCTGTAGTTTGAGACATTGTTTTTGTCCCCACTTTCGAAGATTGGGACAACTCTGGCAGTTTTTCAGGTCTTAAGGTTAGTGTGAGGATTCGCCATTCTAATGGCCGGAACTCCATGCGGTCCCATGGCAGTTCTACTACGCGCGCGGGCGATGCACGATCAGCCTGCCTCCTCAGATCCGTCCCCAGTCTCCGCACCCGCTCCGAAGACGGACATGTGTGGTGAGCGAGTGGCGCGTGATCGAGTCACCACCCCTAGACGTCAGAAATGCGCGTAAGACAGGTTTCCCCTGGACCCGCTTCCAGGCTCCGTTCCCAATCAGGCTGCACAATAGGGCACACCTGTGTGACCCAGCAGCCTATCCGCGCGTTCCATCTTGTCCCGCCCCACTCCCCATTGGAGGGAGGCTCTTTAAAAACCTTCTCTGCCGAGACACTCATTGCTAAGCATAACCTTGTACTGTATGTGACGCTGTGCCTTGCTGCATTCTTACTGTTTCTTGCTGGTTCCTGCCTTGTGCCTTGCCTGCCTTGTTCCTGATTTCTCTGCTGCCTGACTCTGCTACGTACGACCATCCTGATCTCTACTAGCCTGACCTTGGCTACCCTCACAACGACTACTCTCCACTCTATAATCCAGACCTTGGCAAAGTACTCCAACAATCCGCTACTCTCCAATCCAGACCTTGGCAAAGTACCCCAACGATCCGCTACTATCCAATCCAGACCTGGGAAGTATAATGACCACTCTACCTTCCGTACTGCTGACCCTGCTTGCAAGACTAATCTATATCCTAGGCATGCCCGCGTGGCTGTGGGTTGGCGTGGGTTGGCATTTCTCAATTCCCTACCTCAGCACCGCGGTTGCGCTTCGTTTGTGGTGAGCTACGCGTTACAGTATGCAAAGAAAAAAAGGGGGTTTTTGTTATGTGCGTTACAGTATGCGTTAAAGTATGCTCAGCCACACAAACTTCGATCCCGCTGAGGTAGGAAGAGTCCTGAGCACACACGCCAACGTCCAGTCCAATATTAAGGAGAAATCACACACCATGACCTGGGTATGCCCAGGTATACATACCGTGAAATAATAGCCGTTGCATCTGTATGTAAATGTCAGTTCTATGTCAATGGAGAAATGTTACCGAATACATGGGAATAATTATGTGGACACTAATTGGTATTGACCTTCTTACCAGCTAAGTTCCCATACAGCCGGTCATAATGCTCCAGAATCACAGTCACGAGGACTTTGTTCTCCTCATCCTTGAAATGCAGATTTCTTTTATTTTCTATACGCTTCTTATGTTGAGGCCGAGTTTGAACCACTGAGCTCTGCTTCTGACTTGACTCTGCTGCTTCCAATTAAAGAGACCTCAGGAGCCTCCCACTCGCCCGACCATGACCACCGCTCATTCCACCACCATCACTCACCCCACCACCACCACCACCACCACCACCACCACTAACCCCACCACTCACCACATATCAACACTCACAACACCACCAACACTCCCCTGACTCTTACACTCACACGTGCACTCACATGCCTACTCACAAGCCCACTACTCCCGTCCATACCAACCCCTTCCTCAAACACTCACAAATAACAGAGAAATAAAATAAATGCTTTAGAGAGGGCCGATTACCACGTCGCCATCTACTCACCGTTTTGGGAATTTTGCTATCACAGGTAATCAAGGCTATCTGCAATGCTCAAAAAACTGATGGCGTAACCGGCACAGCAAATTTTTGTTTGAAGGCTTATAGAATAGGCCCCTAAATCGCTTATAAACAACTCACATTTTTTTCTCGTTACAGTATATCAAGGCTGACGAGGAAGGACAACTTCCTAACTCACCAACTTACTAGGTATGTCCAATTGTATTTGTCCCCTCAAACTTCCCACCAAACAAATTAGGGAGAGATGCCTGTGCTAAAAAAGGAACATACCTCAGGTACCCTGGGAGATATGCTAATGTCTATACAAAGTATATTTAAATGAGTTACACATCCTAAAAATATATCCTAAAAATCAATCAATCAGTCTAAAGGCCCTTGTGATGAAGACGGTTTTAGGGTACATCTCTTCAACTAGAGATACTAGTAAGTTAGGAAGTCAAAGACCATCGTCACCACCACCACCACCACGTAAAAGTCCTATTTCAGGTTCCGGAGGGAGTTAGCAGGTCAGTTCGCTTGTAAAGCAAGTATAAATCGGGCGGTTTGTCACTTTTTATTGATGTGATTTGCGATAAGGAATACTGGTTTTTTTTCACACGTGTCATATCGCGACTTCTGAACATGCCAAAAGTTGCCATTTAGCAATGACAAATTCGAAGTGACTAGAATAGGCCCCTTTATCTCTGTTACATTTGTGCTTTCCTTTCCTCTCGCTGTGCTGCTGGCTGACTGTTTCCTCAATCATTATGTTGCAGAGCATTGTAGACTAAAGGGAGATTCCCCCCAAAAAAATAACGCTCTAAATATTCGGTACAAATACGATGTTTACTTACAGATGTATGATTGCATAAAACGTACATGTAGCCAATAGGGCTAATCTAAAACTCTGTTGTGTTTAACACTAAACCAGGGTCTACATTTTGAAATAGCGATGGTGCATCGATGTCTACTTGTAGGACAACGCTATTTTTGTGACTATGCATGAACTCTAAATCAGGACCCTTATGTCCCATTCACTTGAATGAGTTTGAGGTGTTTTTTTCAGCTTAACACTGCTTAGTAAATATGGGCCTTTGTCTCTACCATGAGGATATGTAGAAAACTGTCGACGGTGGGAAAACAGTAACATTCTAGTTGACTTTTTCAACATCTATTGTAGAATGTTAAAAGTAAGTTAAACTTAAATTGCACATTTTAATTTTGAATTTGTACATTTTGCTGCAAAATTATGACACTGTTTACAATGTGATCTGGGGGTAGATTCCCAGTTTCAGCTCTTGCCAAATGTATGAGATTAAAGTTTTTTTAATAATCAGAAACAGCTCAGGTTTTTTTTCATTATCTCTATTGGAACATTAAGGCAAGTTACAATGTATATACTATTGAAATATGATTCCACTACTTTCATACAGGTGAAATAGTGTTAAAACAGCAATCCCACCAAAGTGTGAAATAGTTTTTTGTTGTTGTAGGACTGGAACCAATGGATCATCTGAAGCTAAACCTCATTATTTTCAGCTCTGGGAACTCCCCTGTTCCTGAGATAATCGTTACCGGTACAGTTACTGGTGTTCTTGCTGTGGATTTTAAAGGCTGTGCAATAAGAAGCCACAACAAAAAACGTGCCTTCTATTACACAGGATCCTATGGACTTGCAAGATTTGGTACCCATTATATGTTACTCCCGGAGAGAGTTTAAAACCAGTCACTTTACCAGTAAAATGTCAAGAGAACCAAGGGGAAAATAGAATTGGCCAGCTCCGGAGGCCTCCCTGGTTCCCATCCTGTACAAAAACAAGGGTAAAAGAAATAAAAATGAGTAGGGGGAATTACTGCTTTAAGCACTCTCTTTCCTAGATTCCTTGAGGACAGTCATGGCCCTAACTAAACCCACTAACTAAACAGCCTACTAGATGGCATTAGGCAAACACAACATGAAAGCTTCCATGGTGGCATATTGACATACTGAAAACTATCCAATTCTCCTTAGTGCTATTTGCTGATACTGTACACATGTTTTTTTTCTCCATATTTATTCTGTGATGTCCAAGGGAGTGAATTCGTTCTCTGTGAACATTTCACCTTCTTCTGCAATTTGGGGTTGGTAGCGATGATGACTACAGGACTCAGGGCAGAGTAAGAGCAAGCTAGCACTATTCTGGCATCATTCATGTCAGGAGTCACATTGGACAAGGTCAGGGTGTAGATCCACATGCAGTTATCAAACCCAAATAACGCCACATACAAGGCAACCAACAAGATGACGGCTCTAGAAGCCTTGTACTCAACTGACCTCCCTTTTGCTCTGTCCGAGCTCCGTATGTCTTTTATGGTTTTCTCATGTCTGAGCAACACATACACAATATAAGTGCTCGCCAGAGTCATCAGCCCCACGAAAATGAAATCCCTGGAGGCCAAAAATGAACCATTAAGGGTGTAGGAGACATAATTCAAGAAGTCGATATCACAGTACATCAGGTGCAATGTGTATGGGGATGTTGTGAAATTTCCCCTGGCAACTGCTATTGAACTACTGTAGGGATAAATGATGAGGTTGATAAGCCATATGATAAAAATGATGTTTGACACATTCCGAGTCACCCTTTGCTTGAGATAAACCCCCATTCTAGTGGTTGGGGAGATCAGTACACACTGGTGACAGCTAAGCAAACTGGTGACACAAATGCACATGGCCCTACTCACTCTGTAGGTGTATATGACAAATTTGCACTGTGTGTCGTCTAGTACATTCTCTAGTCCTATGGCTTTCAGGGACTGGGGGATACCACGGGAGAGGATAACGAGGAGATTCACTAAAGCGAGGACCATCAGGATGATGTTGGCTGGGAGAAGCTTCTTCTCTATTATCCTCAAACAGGTGAACTGCAACAGAATGAAAACATTTCCTGGTATACCAATCACAACCAAAAGGAGTAAACCGGTGGCTTTGAAAAGGAGATGAAGGTCCATGCTCCTTCCTTTGAATGGATAGCAGATGCTGCAATGAGAAACAATGTAATGTAATAAGATGCAGGACTCAAAACATAGGGTTCTTATTGCTTCTTCTTACCCCCATAGGCTTCAATTTGCCTTCCTGAGTTTTGTTCGGATATAATTACAGTATTTGCTCATGAACTTCCTCTATGGTTTTCTGATTCTGCTAACTAGATTAAGTGAATGGTAATGGGCAAAGATAAGAATGATGCTTACTTAAACTCTATCCTAGTAAACCTTTAATTGGTATTAATTAGCAACCAATATGACTTAACAAAAGATTGGCTGTCAAATAATATCCTGTATAAAATTAAGTTGGATCTATGGAGATATTTATCAAAGTGTTCAAACTGCGAACCTGGTGTGAAACTGATGCAAAAAGGCACTAGACTTCATGTAGGAAGTCCCTCTTTAATATTTTATATATTGATTTAATAAATCTGTCTATCCCTTTTTTCAGCCAGGATAAAAAAGAATTGCCCAGTTACCATTAATGTGCGCAACAGTTTTCAGAATGGTTGCATCAAACAGTTGGTTCTATCAATGCTGCAACTGACATTAATTATACATGCTGTACTGCAGTATTTCCCAGCCAGGATTTCCTGAAGACTTAAAAGCAGGGACAAAGAGGGACAAAAAGACAGAAAGAAATTATTTTTGGGGGCCCAAAACCAAATTCTTTGTCATCGTACCTTGCGTACCCAATTGCATGTTAGCAGGTGAGTCCGAAAAGCATAATATTTACTTTTGAGTGCTACTCCTCTACTATAATATACTGTACATCTTTTTGATATGGACTTGAATATACTGTATTCTACTGTAAAATACATATGTGTCTGTCAATGCTGAAACTGACATTCAAACTACAATATATGCAACACTGTAATATCCATCTGCATTAAAAAAAGTAAGATCTTATTTCTTTACAGAAGATAATATAATACATTTACAACAAATCACAACTTAGAAGTAAATTGCCTATCTCAAAGCTTTAAATCGAGTTGAGGAACGGGGCATTAAAATCAGAGCCAAACAAGGGCAGAAGAATTTGTTAAAATGGCAACAAGAAGTCCATGTTATAATTATATATAAAGTCAACTAAATTGTATTTCTGGAACATGATGTAAAGACATCCATGAGAGCATCTATTGGCAAGAAAATGGGTTATCTATCAACTCCCGAAATGTGCAGAGACACATGCAAAACCAATATATGCATATTCTTATTTCCTTTTATCTGCATCATGCAAAATGCTCAGTTCTATAACCAAGGGAATTTACTGCACATTAGAGTGGGCCAAAGTATTTGTAGTAGGTAAAATAGCAAAAAAAATTCAAGAGACCTCAAAACAAAACAAAGTGATTTCATACAATGGCAAATTCTTAAAACGTACAAGGAGACACCTATGAAATATGATCAAAATTATATTTGTAGACAGCATCATATTCATTTTTGCTCTGACATCAGTGATCAAAGTGTGATGGTACTAGAGGGTACACAAGAAATACCAATTCTTTTTTCCATTACAGATCCAGAGTACTATTATTTTTTATTTACACACTTGGGGCCTCATGCAGAGAGCATAGAATTTTAAAAATGGCGAATTTCATAAAAAGTAGCTTTTTTGGAGAGTTTTATTCTCCATATGCAGAAAAGTGCGAATTCTGCTATGTTTAACATGGATGCGTGTGGCGAGTTTAAATTGGCGAGATGCGCGCTTCAGAAACGTGTAAAAACAAATTCGCGCCTTTTTTTTCCCCTTTACTATAGGCGGCGAGCGCCATCTTGCCATATTTTCGTGGCGCGGCAAAAATGCGAGAATCGCGCCTTTTTTTGGCGCGAACAGCCGCTACTTGCCGTTCGCACCTCTCTGCATTCGGAGAGTTTTAAAAATGGCGCGATGGAGGTTCTCGCCAGCCGCGAGGCGAGTTTTAAACATAGAAATAAAAAAATGGCGCGTTTTTCGCAACTCGCCATTTTATGCCGTTTTCTGAGGGAAATTGAACAAAAAATGGCGAGTTTTGAAATAACGATGCTCTCTGCATGAGGCCCCCTGTTCTAAGGGGATTATGGGCCTCATGCAGAGAGCATAGAATTTTAAAAATGGCGAATTTCATAAAAAGTAGCTTTTTTGGAGAGTTTTATTCTCCATATGCAGAAAAGTGCGAATTCTGCTATGTTTAACATGGATGCGTGTGGCGAGTTTAAATTGGCGAGATGCGCGCTTCAGAAACGTGTAAAAACAAATTTGCGCCTTTTTTTCCCCCTTTACTATAGGCGGCGAGCGCCATCTTGCCATATTTTCGTGGCGCGGCAAAAATGCGAGAATCGCGCCTTTTTTTGGCGCGAACAGCCGCTACTTGCCGTTCGCACCTCTCTGCATTCGGAGAGTTTTAAAAATGGCGCGATTGAGGTTCTCGCCAGCCGCGAGGCGAGTTTTAAACATAGAAATAAAAAAATGGCGCGTTTTTCGCAACTCGCCATTTTATGCCGTTTTCTGAGGGAAATTGAACAAAAAATGGCGAGTTTTGAAATAACGATGCTCTCTGCATGAGGCCCTTAGAGCCATATACAGTATATGAATATGCAGTGCTATTCCATAAGACGTGGATTCTAAACACCAATCCAGAAGACCCCCACAACCGGTCAGCTTTTATGGATATCCAGCTAAAGCACAGGTGGCTCAATCAGTGTGGCTCAGTCGAAGGCTGAGCCTCTGATTGAGCTACCTGTGCTGAAGCAGGGACTGATTGATCCACCTGTGCTGAAGCTGGGATATATCCTAAAAACCTGATCTTTTGAGGGGCTTGAGGACTGGAGTAGAGAATCCGTGCCATAGGACACCATCCAGCACTGAAAGATAGCTTTTAATCCATTTACTGTACTTAAATGGACTCTAAGGTGTCAAGGTAAGGGGCGATACATTATGAAATAGCACAGCTTAGCAAAGTTGGGCCTTAGTGCAGAAAGTCTCTCATTTTCTGTTCTAGAGAAAAACATTACTTTTCATTGTACAATATGATCCAAAGCGCTTTGCCCCAATGTTTACTAAATTTAGATTGATCTATTTTGAAATCCCCCGCAGTGCTATTATTTTTATATTATTATTAGTTCAGCCTCTGCATGACATTAAATTGGGATATCCCCTGGGGTGGGTGTTATTATATATTATTACCCTTACCTTCCTTCTTCAGTCCTTCACTGACAATGGTGTGGAGTTTGTAAATAAATTCTGGAATTTGTTCTGTATTTATACTACATTGTACCCAATCCACAAGGGATTAATTAGACCCAAGCCCCAAAAAGTACTTAATTGCCTTCTAATCAGTTCATTCTGTTAATTCTTTTTTTAACTCCTTGGAGCCTATTCTAGTAGGTTTGAAAACGCACGCACCAAGCTTTTTTGTCACTTCCCATACAATTTGGCAGATTTGCTATTAAAAAAGCTTTGATGACCTGCCAAACAGATTACATCAGCTTCACCCAAAGCCGGACGCCTGATGGGGCTCCCCAAGAGCTGCACCCCTCTGCACAGGACCAGCGTGCTAAGGGTTAACATTTGCTTGTAAATTGTGGGTATGTGACAGTGATATTATAGGCGCAATTGCCCCAAAAGTGAATATTAAAAATAAATATAAAAATTGAAATATAAACTCAAAGTGATAAAGTGTACTTTGTGGAACATCAACCCCACCCACTGGAATGTTAGTGAGCCAAGAGTACACTAAGAACTTTGTATTCACAGCTGCATTTAATCTGAACCCCTTCAGTGTACATCGGCGTTGCCCCAAAGGTGGACAGCATTTCGCGCAACCAAAGGGTGTGAGCCATTTGCTGATGTTTAGTGTTGTTAAAGCTTCTCAATTTTAATCTGAAACTCACCAGCCCTTTTATCCCCTTTATCCAATTTTCCAACTCTATATGCCTATGAAATATCTGTGAATTGACAGAAATAACCTCTGTTATTTTAATGCAACCATGCATTGTTATAACTCTGTGCCCAGGACATACTTGAAAACAAGAGGTAACTTGTAATGTATTACTTCCTGGTAAAACATTTTTATAAATAAATAAATAAAAGCGCGTACGGGGAGTGCATGTTCCTGAGAGTACTCGCTCCTGATCAAACACATCGAGCGGGAGCTTCAAAAGGCAAAATAGCGCTATTTTGATAAGATAACGCTATTCTAATAGCCTCAAGAATCTCATCAAGGCTTTGAAATAGCAAGCTTCTCACAGATCTCATCTCGTCACCCCAGGGGTGGCAAGAAGGGATTTGAGAGTGGGGGCCTTATTCAGAAAGCCTCGATAAGGCCCTTATCGAGCACTTATCGCCCAAAATGGGCACTTGTATTCAGATAGCCTCGATAAGTGCTCGATAACGGCCTGTATCGACGCAAAATTTTATCTCCATCCGAAATTCACCGACTGAGCAGCGATCAGCTGCTTATCGACCATTTTCGGAGCGTTGATAAACTCCTGCTATTCAGAGACCCGCGGGTCGGGTGTCGCAGCCAATCGCAGCCCATCGCAGCCCTAAAAAACGATTTTCTCCCCAAATCCAATTCCCCAAAAAATTGTTGGACAATTGGTGGGGAGATGGCCTCGATGAGCTGCGATGGGTCGGGACTTAGAAAAAATCAGGCCCCTTTCCTGCCTCGGATTGATGCCGGGGGTCTCCGGAGCTGATAGCCATTAATAGCAGTTCCGGACCCCCCCGGCATGCATCCGAGGCAGGAAACATGCATGTACAGCAACTTCATTACCTTAGCGGCTAACCGCTAAGGCAATGAAGGGGTTAAACACCCGTGCCAGGCTTACTGTAAGAAACATACAGTGCAATGCAATAATTGGTTCCCACGATCTGATTGGCTGAAATACCTTGTGACACAGCGGCCATCTTGGATTTACCGACGTCATGTTAAAGGTAAATGAAGCACAGCCATTCTGATTGGCTGGCATCATTCCCTGTAAGAGACATCACGGCAAAAAAAAAATTTTTACGTCTGCACATGGTTTTAACAGCCAATCAGGTGGCTGTTAACCATTGTGAGGGTAAATGTGACGTCACAAGCCATATTTTAGGCCGTGACGCCTCATTTGAGCCCAAGAAGCTGATGAGACAGCATCGGCTGGGATTTAACATGGGGTTTTATGGATTGACAGATGAAGAAAGAAGATAACCAGAAGAAATGGTTACAGATGAAGATAGAAGACGGTGAGTAAAGAAAGAAAAAAGAAGTTTGGGGTACCTGAGCCGGATCCTGATGGCGGATGGCATCGGATGCTGTTGGAGGCCTTCAAGGTACGTGAGCTTCCTGTTACCCCGGGAGTCGGAGGGCCACCGCTTCTAATGGTAAGTAAGATATTCAATGTTTGTAAATTTCTCTTTTTACAGGTGTATTCTTTGGATGTTTTTTTTTATTTTTGGGGGGAGGCACATTGACTGATAATATATTAATCGGTACCTCTTTAGGGTACAGATTAATACATTATTATGCCAATATTTGGGGGGCATTTCTCGCTTGTTAATGCATTTATTGATGTGGATGTGATTGTTTGTTTATGGTTAATGTAAGAAAAGGTTTGCGATTGGTGTTCGCTTGTACTTAATGTTATATTATGTTAGCTAATGTGTTTTATGGATACTTCAGAGATAGTTTTAATGTATTTATTTGTCTTTTAATGGTTACATTAATTAATGTAGGATTAATTCATTATTTACATTGGTTAGTGTTACTATTCATTTTGAGTTGCTTTAGGAATTAATTGGTTTGATTTGGTAATGGTTTAATTAATTAATTGTTGATGTTGTAATTGCTTCTATTGATTGGATTTGCTGGCTACTGATTTTATTTAGTGAAGTGTGTTTTTTGGGAGTATAGTTAGGTTTTATTACTGTGTGTCTTGTGTATTACTGTATTTTTATTAGGGTGCCCATTGAGTGCTATAGAGGCTTATCATGCCCATATTATTATTATTATAATATGGGTATGATGTACCACTATACTACTCATTTGGTATAGGGTGGGTATAGTCAGTCTGGGGTGGGTGCTTAGGCCTCCCGGGTCAGGGTGGGTTAACCCCTTAATATGAAGAAAAAAATGTGAACAAGCGCTAAAGTCTAAATACCAATGTGTGAAATATAACAAATATCTTAAAATAAAGGAATGCTGCCTTGTAATACTGCCAGTACTAACAGAAATACGTGAAAAAGAAAAAGAAACCTGGCACCAAATAATCAATGGAAAGTCCTGTATTCCTCATGGGATCCGCACACTTGCTTGACAGGCCATGTAATGAAAAAAACCACAAACAAACACAGATCATAGTGCAACACTGTAGGGTTAAACAGTTCTACACTATAAATCACATATAACAGTGAGAATCCTAGCGACAGTTTAAAATGCTATTTATTAAAATGGTATTGACAAATACAAAGAACCGCAGGTCATCCTGGATAGAAGGTGGTATTTGGTCCATGGTGGGTGCATTTTTCACCTGTATTGTTCTGCATAATTTTCTCTGTTCTTTTTGCCAGCACTCCCCCGTATTTCTTTCCCATATAATATGGGCATGATTAGCCACTATGGCAGTCAATGGGCAACCTTAAAAATAACTGCAACAAAAAGACACAACAATTTAAAAAACCAAGCACCTAAACAACACAATTAAAAAAAAAAAACATGCACCTAAAAGACACAACAATTAAATAAACCAAGAACCTAAAATAAACAACAATTAAATAAATGAAGCACCTAGAATGGCGAAATGGTCATAGATAAAAACATCGGAAGTCAATGGGCAACATAAAAAAAACATATATAGAAATAAAGTGTTGTATTTGCGCTCTAGCGCCGGATCCGTTTATCATATGAAGTTAGAGTCATCAGCATATAATGAACAGCAGTGGTTAGGGGGTAGAGTAATCTTGCAACAGAAATACAGTGGTATGGATACCTTTGAAAGGGTCTATATTCCCTGAAGGAACTGCGCAAGGGGATAAAGAC
This sequence comes from Ascaphus truei, assembly GCF_040206685.1. Classification (NCBI taxonomy): domain Eukaryota; kingdom Metazoa; phylum Chordata; class Amphibia; order Anura; family Ascaphidae; genus Ascaphus; species Ascaphus truei. The sequence goes on along the minus strand of NC_134491.1, from coordinate 62,329,984 downwards.
CCACTACTCAGAACCTTATTGGGTTGGACCCCGGAACTCACTCGCTCCAGAGCTGGTCTCATCCAAGGAAACTTCTTAGCTGGGTTTTTCTCCACGTCTCGCCTCTCACTGTGTCGCCGCCAACAGTAATCACCCAATGTTTCACCACATGTGGCTTCTTCCCTGACACAGTGAGAGGCGAGACATGGAGAGAGACCCAGCTGAGAAGTTCCCTTGGATGAGATCAGCTCCGGAGCGAATGAGCGTAGTTGGCGAAATCTAGCAAGACTTGGAGCAGAACACGTGAAGCGGAATTGTGCGGTGGTCAGACGCCGGTATGCGGAGCAGAACGGTGTGGAAAGGACTCTTAATAAGGTCTATACTATTGGACCAGCGGGTCAGGGCACAAACTGAATGTGAGAGACTCAGTTTGGTTAAAATCTCTCCAACTGTCCGTTTTTACACTTACAGAGTGTGAGTATTTTATTCTTTTGTTTTTTATGAGTTTTTTAATGAAACTGTGTTGAACTATATATGTTCCCTCTCTTTCCTCATGATATGGTATTCATCTGAGATCAAAATTCAAGCAAGAAAGAAAACAACTGACATCTGTATTCGAGTTAACTTCAGAGTTACAGATCCCAATTGTGTGGATACAGGCTTATATTTACCATCTAAGGGTGTGTGTATCTCTCACCATTTGCTTGTGACGCTTGATTAGACATACTACCCTATGTTTTTTCTCCTCCTCCTCCTCCCTTGTTCTTTAATTTGCACCTAGGTTATTCTTTTATATATATATATGTATATATATTTATATATGTAGCCCTGAGGTTCTGGTGACACTTTCTTACCTCTGCGCGCCAGGGAGGGCTGTGTGGGTGGCCGAGGGGGTAGACGCAGGGCGCGGCCATGTCGGTTATTTCACGCATGCGCAGGGACCTGAGAGCTTTGGCGACCATTTGCAGGAAGCTAGGGTATGCGCAGGGAAAAGCGCGCAAAGTGGGACCAATGAGGAGGAGGCTCTCAGATGGGACTACGATTACCATGAGCCTCTGGGCGGTCACCAGTCTCTGGAGAGCCAATAGGGTGCAGAGCTTCTGGCTGAGAGGATAGGGAAGTGGCAGTTGGTGACAGTTGGTGCTGGGAGAGCAAGGGGAGAGGAGGGGCAGCGGTCAGTGACCCACTGCTTAGGCCAGTATCCCCCCCAGGGAACCCCGCTGTGTTAATCCGCTGGGTCATTAGTCTGCTGCGGATCACATCATGAGGTATTGTGGCATTTTGCAGATTTTATCCTGAGATGAGGTCAAATCTTGGTGGCTGCATCTGTATCTCCGGGTGCTGGAACCTCGTACATGCTGGGGTATTGAGAAAGATAAGGAAAAGGACTCCAGGAACTTTCTTAACTTTTATTAACAGTCCGAGCAGCAACAGGACTGGTTTTCAGGTTACAAAGATCTCTTCTTGTTACATGCTGACACATACACTCAGGTTTCCTCATCCATGAGTCTTGTGGGCATTGTAGCTCTTTTTGAAGCCGTTGCCCGGCAACTGACACAGAAGTAGAACCTTTCCCAGCAATTTCTCAGCCATTCTTCCAGGTCTCCTCAATGAGCCCCTGTCACAGGATCCTGATTTAGTGCAGAGTGTCTAGGGCCCCTATACTGGGAGACTTGCCCTAACTAGAAAACAAGAAATATTGTGTAGCAGGGTAGTCTGCCGTACCTCTGGGGGGAGATGGGGAAGCTCCTCTGACTACAATGTGGAGGTGCGGCGGCCTGGTTGGTATGCCCAAAAGACTAGAGAGAGAGGATATCCCCTGGAGGAACAGGATATCCTCTGGAGACCGCATGTCAGAACTGTCGGAGACCGCGGAGGAGAAGGTTGGGTCCAGGGAGTCTGTCAGGCTGCCCGGGACTAGGGCAGAAGACCTTGTAGGCCCGAGTTAGGCCCTGAGCCACCCTAGCTGAGTACTGTAGGGACGACCTTATCTCAAAGAGATTCCTGGTAGCTGATTGCTAGCGGATCGACCGAGCAGGACGAACAGCACAAGAGGATTCCCCAGGCTGAAGAGTACTAACGTGCGACTGCCGAAAGTAAGGGGCGAGGGGAATATTGTTGGGAGACCCCACTACGTGCGATCACGGATTCGGCTCTTGTTATCCAAGTAGGATTGCCTTGCTGGATAGGGTACGACCGGAACCCTTTGGGGGTATTGCGCTTGCCCCCCCTGGATCCTCGCATTAATTTAATCAAATATGATGGTCCGCGGCCCGGGATTGGATGGGAGGCGGGGCTTTAACGAAAGTAGACAGCAGCAGTCACGCAGGGGTGGGGGCCGCCATGCTCTCCCGCGCTGTAACTCCCCATCCGGCACCCAGACTCTCCCTCTGGCCCTCCCTCCTGCACCCCGGCACCCCTAATCACTCTCACCGTGAGATGGGAGATGCAGAGGGGGGAGAGATGGGAGATGCAGGGGGGGGAGTGAGATGGGAGATGCAGGGGGGGGGAGAGAGATGGGAGATGCAGGGGGGGGAGAGATGGGAGATGCAGGGGGGGGAGAGATGGGAGATGCAGGGGGGGGAGAGATGGGAGATGCAGGGGGGGGGGAGTGAGATGGGAGATGCAGGGGGGGAGAGATGGTTGATGCAGGGGGGGGAGTGAGATGGGAGATGCAGGGGGGGAAGAGAGATGGGAGATGCAGAGGGGGGGGAGAGATGGGAGATGCAGGGGGGGGATAGATGCAAGATGCAGGGGGGAGAGAGATCGGAGATGCAGAGGGGGGGGAGAGTGTGTGTATGAATAATGTGGTGCAACTGCATCCAATGGTGTTTTTTTAATATTTAATATTGCTTTATTAACCTTCAAGCTTTCTCAAATTTGCTTGAAAATGCACCATTTGCCCACTTTTTTTTCAAAATTTTCTCGGGGGGGGGGGGGGAACCCCCCTTATGCTGGTCGGGCTCGTTCGCCACGGTGCACTCACCACCACTTTAACGCCGGGCACTGGCCGTTAAAATTATGCCCCCCCCGAAAAAATTTCTGCGGACGCCCATGCTTATGCAGGAATATTTGGAGAGACCTTGTTGGTAGAGAGTACTGTTTATTACTATTGTGTGTTGTGGTTATTTGCTGTGTACATATATATGTTCCCGTGAGGAGTCATCCCGTCTACGCCGGGATCCCCATGGGTGGAGGCGCTGCACTGAGCACCCCCAAGCTCCCTATGAGTGGAGGCCACCCCATCTGTGAGGCTGCAGTTACCTGCAGGCACCATAACACCCCGTGTATGAAAATCTCCCTGGGGGGGTGGGGTGGGGGGGGGGGTGTTACTGTTGCTTAGCCATATAGAGATCCCCCCAACGTGGGTCCACTTAAGACCCAAGGAAGATAATCCAGGTACCAAATATTTAAACCTCTCCCATACTCCACTTGGGCAGGAAAAGAGACTTAACTACTAAGTCTTAACTACTAAGTCATCCCCGAAAGGGTTGACCTTTCTAGAATGTTCTGGAAAGCTGAACTAGCCCAAGTGTGCGCAAACTTTTCAGTCTGCGCCCCCCTGCTAGCTCTCCACTCCTGCTTGCACCCCCACACCCCCCTCTTACCTTTGCTCCGGCGTCAAATGATGCCGCTGGGTCATGTGATGTCACGTTGCCATGGCGATGCGTCGCCCGAAGCCAAAGTAAGGGAATTTACAGAGGCCTCACAAGGTCCCCCAGCCCCCCCCAGTTTGCGCACCCCTGTACTAGCCAATAACCATCTAGATCATTTGAAACATCAAATAAGTTACATGGAATTAGTTACTTGGAATTGGTTACTTAACTAGTGCCTGTAAGAGTATGTAATGCCTAACCTTACAAGGGTGTTACACAGACAACAAAACACAGACACTAATAATACGTAATGTATTCAATCTTTTCAGAAGAAGGACTGGATACTGTTTGGACTTTTTATTTTATTTAATTCAATATAGTGTACATACAACAATTCTTATTAATATTATATTACTGTAATCTCCAAAGCAATTGCCTTATATACATTTACAACACAGAGTCAAAAAAGAAACCGAACATGGTAATGTGAACCATTTAACAAATTCCATTCACATAAAAAATATGTCAGACTAAATAATAGTATTCTGCTTCTTTATTAAAGTTAGAACATATTGAAGTGAAAATTCCAGGCAGGCTAAACCAAAACAATAATGTTCACTATTAAATACATAGATATCTTCACTTTACAATTTGCACTGTATACTTACATTCTCTTACCATATTAGGCGCACATACCCTTCTATAACATTCTCAGACCAAAGTCCGCACTTACTAAGAATGATATTACATTTATGCCACAGCTCGTTAACACACACCACGGGATTGGATTTTTTTCAGGTGGCTTCAGCCGTGAAGATGAGATCGGCCTTCATGCAGGCAGAGGAAAGTAATCCAATGTGGATTGAAGGACAACATTGCTTGCAAAGTGACGATTTAGGCCCCCATTGAGAGGACCTTGGTAGCCAAAGGAGAATCAATGGATTCATGGTTGCAATGTGGAATTTCGCTTTTTTCTTTCTTAATTTGTTTAAATAAAAAAAGTGTACTCATTTTTGTTTTAAATGTCCATATGCCCTATAAGTGACATTTGCATAATAGGGTTATTGGCCTTTAGCAGTGGGGTGGGAGTAATGGGAGTAGTTACTCCGGGAAGGATGCTTAGGCCACCCGAGGGGGGAAGGCGGGTTGGATGGTCAACTTCCTGATAACCGTTAGTGTTAGTAAAGCATTGCATGGCAATGGGGGCTAATATTTACTGCTACCGTATGTATCAAAAGTGATATTGTATCACCTATTCCATGCTGGTTTAGTTTATCTTGCCTTTGGTATGTATACAGTATAATGGCCAGTATATTGGTCATTATATACATAGGAAAGACAGGGCTAACACTAGCTTGGAGCAGGTGATAAAAAAAGGCGCATTAATCCCATTCCGATAAACATTGGGGTATTCTGACTCTTTTTGAGCACGTCTGATAGACAGTGCAATATTTTCTGGCGGTGCAACGTTGATGTATTACCCTATAAAAATAATGCACTTTTCTAGCCGATATTATCTCATTTTAAGGTTACCACAGTTGGAAGTATGCGGCTCTTAGTATATAATGTATGTCCTATTTCCCCCGGCTTTTCTTTCTTTGAAACCTTATTGAGTCTCTTAAACAATAAACAGTTAATGACAAATGCAAGTTATAGAAACTGTAAATATATATATATATATATATATATATATATATATATATATATATATATATATACAAATGTAAATACAACCGTATGCTCATCTGCATGTCTTAGGCAGGTCTGCAACCCCGCCTTTCACCATTATCACCTTTTTGTCACTTTTTTTACTCACCATAACTTAACTCAGTTTATATATATATTATTTATTTATTGTATAAAATGTTTTACCAGGAAGTAATACATTGAGAGTTACCGCTCGTTTTCAAGTATGTCCTGGGCACAGAGTAAAACAAATAATACATGGTTACAAGTACAGTTACATAAATGAACAGGGTATACATTATATACAAGACATTGCATGCACAGTTACAGAAAATATATATTATGGGCGTATGAAACAGTTACAGACCAGATTAAAATGTGAGACAGCCTTATATTTGAAAGAACTTAAACTGGTGCTGGATGTGAGAGTCTCTGGTAGGTTGTTCCAGTTTTGGGGTGCAAAGATAATATAATAGTATGTTTAAGAGAACGCTAAGATAATATAAAGATAAGGAACTGAAAATAAAAAGAAAAGAGACCATTTTTGCACCGTTTTAAATTTATTTAATTAGAGATACGAGAAAAATCCTCTTCTTTAAAGAGTGGCGGGTGCATGGAACAGCAGAGTTGCTGTTGGATAATACAGTTAAGGAATTCAAAACAGTTTGGGATACACACATACGGATCCTAAATATAGAAAAGACATTGGGTCATATTTTAGCAGTGCTATGTCCTAAGACACCTCCTACTGCCAGACGATAACGTGGGGATAATATAGAGTTGGCTAACGACTGTGAAGTCTCATTGCACATGTACTAAATAGCAGTTTAGAGTGATCCAAATTGTGGCACAAAACACTATTTGCGAAAGGCACAATAGTCTAATGCAGGGGTTTTCAACTCCTCCAGTCCTTAAGACCTCCCCTCCCGACAGGTCAGGTTTTCAGGATATCCCTGCTTCAGCACAGGTGGCTCAGTCAAAGTCTGAGCCAATGATTGAGCCACCTGTGTTGAAGCTGGGATATCCTTAAAATCTGACCTGTTGGGCGGTCCTGAGAACTGAAGTTGAGAACCTCTGTTCTAATGACTCGACAGACACAGTGGAGGCGTTTGTATGCATAATTTAATTGAATGATTTCAACGTGGGCGATCACACATTACACCTGTCTTATATTAGCAGCCACATTTTTAAATTGGTTTAACAGTTATTCTTAATTCAAGAAAACTTCTTAATTATGTGACAACAGGGACCAGATGCAAATTTAGCTACACTGTAAAAACTCATCATTTGCATTTTTTAAGGAAGCCATGACAGCAATTTCTTCTCTTTTTTTAATACAGGCGCTACCTAGTGACACTTGTTTTCTAGAAACATATACCCCGCAGAAGAAGAGAGAGAATTTATAGAGTTGTATTTAATGTTTTTGGCATGGCTGATGCACTCAATGAGACTTTGAGGCTTATTCTAGTCACTTCGAAATTTGACTTAACGCAACTAAAGTGCGCTTTGCAAGTAAATGTGCATGTTTTACTATTCTGTAAGCCCTTTTTGCATGTCCAAGCCATGCAAAAGGCTTTATTTACAAGCATTTTTATTTCGGATGTGTAAATCTGTGCAGAATGACGAAAATCAACTTTTTTGCATTCTCGCTGTATTCTAATAGCTCCGAAAACAGCAAAAGACTAAGGCCATGTCCATAGCAGGGAAGCCAAGCTGAGCCGTGCGGACGCTCTGCGCAGAGCCCCTGCATCCTCCATGAGGATGTCTTTAGAGGGGGCTCGCGCGAGCGTCCGCAGGCGTGCTGCCGAGTTGGATTTTTCAGCCGACAGGCAAAGCTGTTTTTCAGCGCGCTGTATGCTAAAAACATCCAATCAGCGTGAAGCAGCGTCAACGTCACGGCACTGTGACGTCAGCACCGTGACATTGACGTTGGTGCGTCGCGGGCGATTGGCCCAGCAACATCACTGCCCCGCCTCCCTCTGCCTCCGCCCGCCTCACGATCGCGCCCGCAGGCTCGCCTGCATGTGCATGAAACCGCACAGGCTTCAGCAGGCGAGCCTCAGCGTCAGCGCGGTCCAGCACTGCTCCCATCTCTATGGACGCAGCCTAAGGGGCCTATGCTAAAGCAGTCATAAAAAAAATCGCCAGCAAATTTAAATTGCCATTTTTGGCAGCGTTGCTATCACGGTATGCAGAAAGCCCTGAATACCAGTGATAGCAACATTTCAACAAATGGCGAGTAGCCGGCGACGTGATGATCTGCCCTCTGAAAAGGGCTCACCCGGCGAGTTCTTTCTGCTGCAGAGAGAGAGAGCCACCTCTCCCTGCGCAAATCCCGCCCGAAATAGAAATATTTCAATTTTATTACTAGTGTAAATGAGCAGGGGTCTCCGGGGAAGAACTGCATTGATTTCAGGTCCGGGGACCCCCTGCTTCCCGAGATACAGGCCCCATTATGGGGTCCGGTATCTCCTATGCATTGAATTGTCCCGTCCCGGTCACGTGACGCAGGACATTTACATGCATAGGCGATACCGCACCCTATAATGGGGCCTGTATCTCGGGAAGCAGGGGGTCCCCGGACCTCAAATCAACAAGGTTCTGCTCCAGAGACCCCCTGCTACAATACACTAGTAATAAAATGTAAATTAAAATATGTAATAACCACAAATACACAACCTACCCCCTGTGCCCCCACATAAAACCATTATTTATTTTTTTATACACAGGATTAAACCACAGACTGGCGGGAGTCCTTGGGTCCGCAGGCCCCACAGAGAACCCCGGGGGGGGGGGTTCCACAGGTGTCTGGGGGCCCTCTAGGCTCCATGGGCCTCCAGGTGGTTCTCGTGGGTGTCCGTTGGCCCCAATGGGGTCCATGGGTGGGCCCCGTGGACATCAAGGGGTCCCTGTGTCATCACCCTGGATGTCTGGGGGCCCTTGCGTGGTTCCCCAGGTGTCTGTGGGCATGCAGGGACCACCCGAGAGTCTGGGGGTCCTCAGGCGGTCCCGTGGGCATCCGGGGGTTCTCGGGAGGTCCCTATGTGTCCCCACTGGCCTGCGGTACCATTCCAGTATTAAAAAAAAAAAAAAAACATGGCCTACATTTCAATAAGTACACCTCCCCCACACCAAACACATACAGTACAGCCCCTACTGCATACAGTACAGTATGTGCAAAATAACTATTATCCAGATATGGATAATAGATTATTTGCCCATTATTAAACACACCAGAGGTAAGAGTAAAATATATGGCAACAGAAAACAAATAGCAAGTATACTGTAAAAATGTAGTAATCTGGAGTTCAGTAGGTTGTGATTTAAAAGCGTTTGCAATGCCTGTACACTTTATAGTTGGAGTATTGATAGCAGTACTTTCTTCTGACCACCGCAGTTAGGAATCTAGTTGGTGCCCTGTGATTTGCCATTATACTGAAGTTGAGGGAGATGCAGGCCGACAGCTGAGTAGACTTCTAAACACGGGAGACGTGAACCCGGAAGTGAGAGACCATCCCCGGCAAGCAGCTGATCCCAGCGCACGGGAGAAGTGGTCGGAAGAAAGTACTGCTATCAATACTCCAACTATGATGTGTACAGGCATTACAGACACTTTTAAATCGCAACCTACTGAACTCCAGATGACTAAATTGAAAGTGTATACTTGCTATTTGTTTTCTGTTGCAATATATTTTACTCTTACCTCTGCTGCACTTTGTGCTTGTTTTCTTTTTCTGTTGTGCTTAACTCTAAACCAGGGTCCACTTTGTGAAATAGCGATGGTGCACCGATATCTACTGTAGGACAACGCTATTTTTGCGACTACGCCTAAACTCTAAATCAGGACTCTTATGTCCCATTCACTTGAATTAGTTGTGAGGTGTTATCCAGTTTTTAGTACTGCTTAGTAAACATGGGCCTTTGTCTCTACCATAAGGAAATGTAGAGAGCTGTCGACGCTGGGAAAACAGTCCAATTCTAGTTGAGATTAAGTAAAATTAAGTTAATTTCGTATTTTTTTCCAACATCCATTGTAGAATGTTAAATGTAACTTAATGTTAAAGTGCACATTTTAATTGGAAATTTGTATATTTTGCTGCAAAACTATGAAACTATTCACAATGTGATCTGGGGACAGATTCCAAAGTTTCTGCTGTTGCCAAGTTAATGAGATCAAAGTTTCTTTAATAATCAGAATCAGCGCAGCATTTTTTCATTATCTCTATGATTACAATGTATATACTATTGAAATATGATTCCACTACTTTCATACAGGTGAAATAGGGTTAAAGCAGCAATCCCGCCAAAGTGTGAAATTCTTTTATTCTTCTTCTAGTACTGGAATCAATGGATTATCTGAAGCTAAACCTCATTATTTTCAGCTATGGGAACCCCCCTGTTCCCGAAACAATGTACTGTATATACTATTGAAATATGATTCCACTACTTTCATACAGGTGAAAAAGTCTTAAAACAGCAATCCCACCAAAGTGTGAAATAGTTTTTTGTTGTTGTAGGACTGGAACAAATGGATCATCTGAAGCTAAACCTCATTCTTTTCAGCTCGGGGACCCCCCTGTTTCTGAGCATATCGTTACCGGTACAGTTACAGGTGTTATTGATGTGGATTTTAATGGCTGCCACAACGAAGAATGTGCCTCCTATTACACAGGATAGGACCCGCAAGATTTGGTACCATTATATGTTACTCCTGGAGAGAGTTTTAAAACCCGTCACTTTACCGGTAAATATCAAGAGAACCAAGGGGAAAATAGAATTGGCCAGCTCCTGAGGCCTCCCTGGTTCCCATCCTGTACAAAAACAAGGGTAAAAGCAAGAAAAATGAGTAGGGGGGATTACTGCTTTACGTACTCTCTTTCATAGATTCCTTGAGTACAGTCATGGGCCTAACTAAACCCACTGACTAAGCCCACTAGATGGCACTAGGCACACACAACATGAAAGCTTCCATGGTGGCATATTGACATATTGAATAGTATCGAATTCTCCTTAGTACTATTTGCTGATACTGTACAAATGATCTTTTTTTTCATATGTATTCCGTGACGTCCAAGGGAGTGGATTCGTTCTCTGTGAACATTTCACCTTCTTTTGCAATTTGGAGTTGGTAGCGATGATGACTATAGGACTCAGAGAAGAGTAAGAGCAAGCAAGCACTATTCTGGCATCATTCATGTCAGGAGTCACATTGGACAGGGTCAGGGTGTAGATCCACATGCAGTTATCCAGCCCAAATAACAGTGCGTACATAACAACCAACAAGATGACGGCTCTAGAAGCCTTGTACTCAACTGACCTCCCTTTTGCTCTGTCCGAGCTCCGTATGTCTTTTATGGTTTTCTCATGTCTGAGCAACACATACACAATATAAGTGCTCGCCAGAGTCATCAGCCCCACGAAAATGAAATCCCTGGAGGCCAAAAATGAACCATTAAGGGTGTAGGAGACATAATTCAAGAAGTCGATATCACAGTACATCAGGTGCAATGTGTATGGGGATGTTGTGAAATTTCCCCTGGCAACTGCTATTGAACTACTGTAGGGATAAATGATGAGGTTGATAAGCCATATGATAAAAATGATGTTTGACACATTCCGAGTCACCCTTTGCTTGAGATAAACCCCCATTCTAGTGGTTGGGGAGATCAGTACACACTGGTGACAGCTAAGCAAACTGGTGACACAAATGCACATGGCCCTACTCACTCTGTAGGTGTATATGACAAATTTGCACTGTGTGTCGTCTAGTACATTCTCTAGTCCTATGGCTTTCAGGGACTGGGGGATACTACGGGAGAGGATAACGAGGAGATTCACTAAAGCGAGGACCATCAGGATGATGTTGGCTGGGAGAAGCTTCTTCTCTATTATCCTCAAACAGGTGAACTGCAACAGAATGAAGACATTTCCTGGTATACCAATCACAACCAAAAGGACGAAACCGATGGCTTCAAAAAGGAGATGAAGGTCCATGCTCCTTCCTTTGAATGGACAGCAGATGCCTGCAATGAGAAACAATGTAATGTAATAAGATGCAGGACTCAAAACATAGGGTTCTTATTGCTTCTTCTTACCCCCATAGGCTTCAATTTGCCTTCCTGAGTTTTGTTCGGATATACTGTAATTACAGTATTTGCTCATCATCTTCCTCTATGGATTTCTGATTCTGCTAACTTGATAAAGTGAATGGAAATGGGCAAAGATAAGAATCATGCTTACTTAAACTCTATCCTAGTAAACCTTTAATTGGTATTATAGGCTAAAGCTGGTATATTCCGGGCATTATTGAAATCCCTGCTCTCTGATTGGTTAAAATTCTGGACATTATCCAACCAGTAATGGCCCAGACTTTTTGGCACCCTGCCAGGTTTTTCAGCGGATCAGCTTTCAGTTCTTATTCATAAAGAGTGAGATCAGCTCTCAGACAGGGTAGGTGATTTGACAGGAGGCACCAACAAGGCACTGACTCCTCCCCCACCCTGCCTGCAGAGAGCTCCGCACAGGAGAGTGAGGGGAAAGGTGTGTGTCTGCAGCGTGTTTTGTGGGTGTAAAGGGGGCAGAAGTGTGTTTTATTGGTGTTTGTTGTGGGTGTAGAGAGGGGCTGCAGTGTGTGTGTCTTCAGTGTGTTTTGTGGGTGGAGGAGGGGTGCAGAGTGTTTTGTTGCTGTGTGTGTCTGCAGTATGTGGGTTTACAGGGGGACTGCAGTGGGTGTAGAGGGAGGCTGCTGGTGTCTGTTTTGTGGATGTAGAGGGCGCATCACACTGTTTTGCAGTGTGTTTTGTGGGTGTAGAGGGGGGCTGCAATGTGTGTGTGTGTGTGTGTGTATGTGTGTGTGTGTGTGTGTGTGTGTCAGTGGGTGTAGAGGGTGGTGGAAGGCTGCAGAGTGTGTTTTGGTGTGTGTGTGTGTTGTGTGTGTGTGTGTGTGTGTGTGTGTGTGTGAGTGTGTGTGTGTGTGTGTGTGTGTGTGTGTGTGTGTGTGTGTGTGTGTGTGTGTGTGTGTGTGTGTGTGTGTGTGTGTGTGTGTGTGTGTGTGTGTGTGTGTATATGCAGTTTTGTGTTTTTACAGGGGGCTGCAGTGTGTTTGTGGGTGTAGAGAGGCGTGTGTGTGTGTGTGTTGTGAGTGTAGGGGGTGGAGGAGGGCTGCAGTGTTTTTTGTGGGTCTAGAGGAGTGGGGCTGCAGCATGTGTAGGGGGGACTGCAGAGTGTGTTTGTGTATATAGAGGGGTTGTTGCAGAGTGTGTTTGTGTGTATAGAGGAGGGCTGCAGAGTGTGTTTGTATGTATAGAGGAGGGCTGCAGTGTGTGTGTGTGTGTGTGTGTGTGTGTGTGTGTGTGTGTGTGTGTGTGTGTGTGTGTGTGTGTGTGTGTGTGTGTGTGTGTGTGTGTGTGTGTGTGTGTGTGTGTGTGTGTGTGTGTGTGTGTGTGTGTGTGTGTAGAGGGGGGACTGTGTGAATGTACAATTTCCTTTTAATAAACTGGCAGTAAAAGCAAAAGAATGTAGACAATCATGCTGATAAAAATCAATATGACTACAGAAGTGTATATCTTTTTTATGAAAAATGTAAAAGAAAGAAATAAGCCTATTTTTAACCTATAATAGTAATTATCCCTTCAGAACAGGGCATTACTGGCCAATAATGCCCTTGCTGGGTTAAAGTCCCTCGTCTTCACCTCGGGCCTTCACCTCTTCCAACTAGGGCATTATTGGACAGTAATGCCCTGTTCTGAGGGGATTATTGCTTAATTAATTAGCAACCAATAAGACTTAACAAAAGATAGGCTGTCAAATAATATTCTGCATAAAATGAAGTCGGGTCTTTGCAGATATTTACCAAAGTGTTCAAACTGTGACCCTGGTGTGAAACTGATGCAAAAAGCACTACACTTCATGTACGAATTCACTCTTTAATATTTTATATATTTGTAACTGGTTTTCCCCCACCCTCTGGGAGATTACTCTATTACCGGGTGTAACATATGTGTTGGTTACCTGCTGGTTCACAGGATGCTGAGCTTTCCACCGACGGTATGGGGAACATAGGACAGGCTTTTGGGGTGATGTTTAGTTCTTCTCTCGGTGGTTCAGCGCCTCCATCTCTTGCAGGTTGCAGGAGTGCCGGAGACAATCCCTGCAGGGGAACCCTCTGATACTCCCCATGATAGATTGCACTCAGAGGCACGAGTATATTTTATAAACTAGAACAACTTTATTCTTCAACTCACAGCATACAGTCGGTATACACTGCATACACTTGGCCTCCAGATGATCCCTGGACCCAACCCCCAGGCATGGGCCTCAAGTGTCAGTCCAACTCTTCCCCTACTCCCTGGTAGAGTAGGAGGTATAGTCCTCACTCCCACTCTCCTAAGGGAAGGGATAGTCTCTACCAGGGGAGAGACAACTGACTAAATTTACATGTGCATCCTCTTAAGTCCCCTGGGGGAGGGTCCAAAGTCTGAGCCCAGGATTGGGCAGAACACAGGTCTTGTCCCGCCCCCCTGTCACTCAAGGGAGCTTCTCACTGCAGGGGAAACCCCTGATTGGGTCTAACACTGCCTGCACTGATTCCAGGACTTACATGTTAGGCAAGGTAGATTAGTAGCCAAAACCAGACATGGCTACATATTGATTTAATAAATCTATCTTTGACCTTTTTTTCAGCCAGGATAAAAAAAGAATTGCCCTGTTACCATTAATGTGTGCCCCACTTCTCAGAATGATTGCATCAAACTGTTGGTTCGACCAATGCTGAAACTGACTTTAATTATACATGCTATACTGCAGTATTTCTCAGTCTGGGTGTCAGGAAGACTTAAAAGCAAGGACAAAGAGGGACAAAAAGACAGAAAATTTTGATTTTTGGGGGCCCAATACCAAATTCTTGGTCATCGTACGTTTTGTACCAAATTACACGTTAGCAGATGGGTCCGAAAAGCATAATATTTACTTTTTCGTGCTCCTGCTTTACTGTAATATACATCTTCTGATATGGACTTTGAATATACTGTACATATTCTACTGTAATGTACTGTACATCTATGTCAATGCTGAAACTGACATTCAAAATACAATACAGGCATACCCCGCATTAACGTACACAATGGGACCGGAGCATGTATGTAAAGCGAAAATGTACTGAAAGTGAAGCACTCCCTTTTTTCCTCTTATTGATGCATGTACTGTACTGCAATCATCACATACGTGCATAACTGATGTAAATAACGCATTTGTAACAGGCACTATAGTCTCCCCGCTTGCGCACAGCTTCGGTACAGGTAGGGAGCCGGTATTGCTGTTCAGGACGTGCTAACAGAAGCATGCGCGAGCTGCCATTTGCCTATTGGGCGACATGTCCTTACTCGCGAGTGTACTTAAAGTGAGTGTCCTTAAACCGGGGTATGCCTGTTTATGCCCCACTGTAATATCCATCTGCATTAAAAAAGAAGTAAGATCTTGTTTCTTTACAGAAGATAATATAATACATTCACAACATTATTAGAAATAAATTGCCTATCTCAGAGCTTTAAATCGAGTTGAAAAAGGGGGCTTTAAAATCAGAGCCAAACAAGGACATAATAACTTGTTAAAATGGCACAAAGAAGTCCACGTTATAATTACTCATCAAGTCAACTAAATTGTATTTCTGGACATGATGTAATGACATCCATGAGAGTGTCTATTGGCAAGAAAATGGGTTACCTATCAACTCCCGAAATGTGCAGAGACACATGCAAAACCAATATATGCATATTCTTATTTCCTTTTATCTGCATCATGCAAAATGCTCAGTTCTATAACCAAGGGAATTTACTGCACATTAGAGTGGGCCAAAGTATTTGTAGTACTAGGGTAGAATAGAAAAAAATACAAGAAAACTCAAAACCATTGCTTCCTAAGAAAATAAAGTGATTTCATCCAATGGCAAATTCTTAAAATGTACAAGGAGACGCCAAAGGAATATGATCGAAATTATATTTGTAGATAGCATCATGTTCATTTTTGCTCTGACATCAGTGGTAAAGGTGTGATGGTACTAGAGGGTGCAATAGAAATACCAATTTTTTTCCATTACAGATCCAGAGTACTACTATTTTTTTTATTTACACACATAGGGGTCTATGCACTAAGCAGTGATAACTACTTTTAAGACCGATAAATGGCTTTTAAGACCAATACTGCCTGCTGCGCGATTCATTAAGCAGTGATAACAGCGTTTTATCGGTCTTAAAAGCCTTGAAAAAAAATATGTCCAATCGGGCAAGAACGGCAATCGTACTTTAAAAACACGCCAGATTTTTGCACCAGCTAATGGGGAAGGAATAAAAAAAACAGACCCAAATCAAAAACATCACATAGCAAAATAAAACACAGCCCATAGCAAAATAAAACACATCACATAGCCAATTAAATAGATAACAAATGCAAATAAAACAATTGAATGGCACAGTGAGCACATCATGCCCATAAAATTGTGATTGCATTTTTGTTTTAATGCCCATTCATTGCCACTATATTTATGTATGTCTCTTTATGGATATACATACATACATACATACAGAGGACAAACAATAGTTGTTTTTGCAAATGCTTGCCTTTATGTATTTTAAATGTATTTTGCTTCTTTGTTTGGCCAATTAAATTTTTAGTTTTATTTAGTAACGTCATTTTTAGTCGTGTTTTAAATAGTTTCTTTCAGGGGGGTTGCTTGCTTTTTAATAGTGTCTTTTTTTGGTAGTTTAGATTTTATCTGGTGTTTATTTTGAGTTGTCATTTATTTATTAATGGTTTTGCTTTGGTGTTTTAATTGTTAATTGTGGTATTTATTTTGGATTGGATTAATTGATTGGTGGTAATTTAGTTCTGTTAACTTCTTTATTTGTTTTTAGTTTCTCGTTGTTTTGATTGCATTGGATCTTGTTTGTGATTGTTTTTTTTAGGTTGACCATTCGCTGGCATAGTGTTAAATGATGACCATATTCTATGGGCATAATGTACCCACTGTGCCATACAATTGTTTTATTGGCATTTGTTATCTATTTAATTGGATATGTGATGTGTTTTTGATTTGGGACAGTTTTTTTTATTCTTTCCCCAATTCTTGCTTTAGTGGTAAATGATGCCCATATTATATGTACCAAAGAATGGGTGAAGGGTTGGGTTAGTTGCCTGGGGAGGGGGGTTAGGCCTCCTGGGTGGGTAGTGGCAGAGGGTGGGTTAACCCATGTATTACTATAGCGGTTATTAACCGCTAAGGTGATTAAGGTGTTAGGAGACATTAGATTGTTTTTTTTTTATGTACTGTATTGTTTGTGGCAACGGAGGAAATTGATGGTGATGAGGCTGAGGACGGCCTTCATCGTGGCAGCTTGGCAGGGGTGAGTGCAATATTTATTTACTTTATTTATGCTGCTTAATGTTGTATTTTAAATAGACAAATGCACTATTATTCATACGCGGATTATAGTGATTTTGGCCATTACTGTACTGTATGTGTTAGGGGGCGGGGGAGGGAGGGGTTTGTATTTATTTAAAAATATGTTTTTGTTTTTCGTGGCACAGGATTGGTACCGCAGGCAAGCAGGGACTCCCGGGCACATGCGGGGACCACCCGGGGGCCTATACTATAATTCCTGGGCATAAAAAAATAAATATTTTATGTATGTTAGGGATTATAGGGGTTGTTGGGGGCACAGGGGGTGGGCATGTTGTGTATTGCAATGTTTATTGTGGACAATTGCCCCCAATAAACATGCTATTGTGTCTTAACCCCTTCATTATCTTAGCACAGGGGGGCGCAAACTTTTTTCCCCGCGCCCCCCTGCCGGCTGTCCCCTCACTCCCGCGCCCCCCTCCCAAACCCAACTTACCCACGCTCCGGCGTAATGACATCACGTTGCCATAGCAACGTGACGTCACATGACCTCGCAGCGTCATTTTGACGCCGCGTTGCCATGGCGACACAGGGAGGAAGCCGCCGGAGCCACGGTAAGTTAGGTTTACAGAGGCCCTGCAGCTCCCCCGGCACTTAATTTAAGTGCCTTTGGGAAGCGCGCGGGGCCTCTGTAAACCCCGCGCCCCCCGTCGGCAGTGTCGCGCCCCCCCTGGGGGTCGCGCCCCACAGTTTGCGCACCGCTGTCTTAGCGGATAGCCGCTAAGGTAATGAAGCTGCTTTAATGCATTTTTATTAATAGTGTGCAGGAGCAGGGGGTCTCCTGAGCTGAACCGCTTTGATTTCTGGCTGAGGGACCCCGTGCTTCCCGAGTTACAGGCCCCGATATGTGGCATAGGATGCCAGTGTCGCCGCCATTTTTAAAGCGTCCACGTCGCGTTACATAATAATGGAAAAAGTATGCGTGCTAGGTAGCACTCCACAACCAAATCCATATGAAAAGTAAATGATATGGTGCACGGGAACAAGGGGTAACCTCTAACCCCCAAGCAAGTCAGTAATATATACAGGGGTCCCCAGTGACAATAAAGGAATAAAATCTGTAAACAAGCGAATCAATGTATTGAATGTAATAGCAGCTACACAATTAGCCCTGGCATAGGGTCTGGATTGTACATCTCGTGACCCCCTGTATACTATTATTAAAATGTATATTGATACTTCATGATCGCCTGTAAGGGCCGTGCATGGAGACACAGCGTCTCCATGCAGTTCTTGCAGGCTGCTATTTTTTCTATCAGCTATCGCGCTGTAGAACTTTAAGCACGATAGCAGGGGGGGAAAAAGCAGCTCGCGCGATCGGGCCCTGACCAAAATGCACTTTACTTCTTAGTGAATCCCGCGTTTGGCTTCACTTTGTATCGGACGAGTCAAAAATTCCCAATCGGTCGCAAAAACGCGCTGCTTCGTACATAGCCCCCATAGTTCTAAGGGGATTTAGGGCCATATATACTAAGTAAACAGTGCTATTCCATAAAAAAGGGATTCTCAACTCCAATCCTAAAGACTCGCAATTGGTCAGGTGTTAAGGATATCCCAGCTTAAGCACAGCTGGCGCAATCAGTGGCTCAGTCGAAAACTGAGCCTCAGATTAAGACACCTGTGCTGAAGCAGGGGACTGATTGAGCCACCTCTCCTGAAGCTGGAATATCCTTAAAACCTGATCTTTTGGGGGGCTTGAGGACTGGAGTGGAGAATCCGTGCCATAAGACACCATCCATTTCTGATAGAATCCATTTAATCCATTTACTGTACTTAAGTGGACTCTAAGGTGTCAAGGTAAGGGGCGATACATTATGAAATAGCACTGCTTAGTAAAGTTGGGCCTTAGTGCAGAAAGTCTCTCATTTTCTGTTCTAGAGAAAAATATATTACCTTTCATTGAAAAATATGATCCAAAGCGCTTGGCCCCAAAGTTTATTAAATGTAGATTTATCTATTTTTATATCCTCCGCAGTGCTATTATTTTTATTACTATAGCCGCTGCATGACATTAAATTGGGGATATCCCAAGGAGAGGGAGTGGATCAGTGAGTAAAGACACTGACTGACACTGAGTTTGAAGCATGGTTCAATTTCCAGTGTTGACTCCTTGTGTCCTTGGGCAAGTCACTTTATTTCCCTGTACCCCAGGCACCCAAAAAAAACATAGATTGTAAACTCCACGGGGCAGGGACTTGTGCCTGCAAAATGTCTCTGTAAAGCGCTACGTAAAACTAGCAGAGCTATACAAGAACATATTATTATGGGGTGTTATTATATATTATCCTTACCTTCCTTCTTCAGTCCTTCACTGACAATGTTGTGGAGTTTGTAAAAAATTCTGGAATTTGTTCTGTATTTATACTAGATTATACCCAATCCACAAGGGATTAATTAGATCCAAGCCCCAATAAGGACTTAATTGCCTTCCAATCACTTCATTCTGTTCATTCTTTTTTTTTAACTCTTTAAATTGACCAGTTCACAGAGGCTCACATAATATTAAGAATCTGCAATAGGATATTATTATTTTTATATTATGAGCAATGCCACATTTGCTAGAGGTTGTAACATGGCAACATTTGCCAGCTGTGGTTGTTCTGCTTAGTTTTACATTTCCTGAAGAGTGAATTAGCTCAGGGATGGTCAACTCCAGTCCTCAAGGGCAGGGCCGTGTGCAGATTTTTTTGTTTTGCTGTCGCCTCATGTCGACGGCCTTCCTCTTTCACACCTGTATTTCTTTCCCCCTCTGTCTCTCATGCTTCCCCCTCTCCTATTCCCTCACTCTCCGCCTCCCTCTCTTAGGCCTGGGACATAGTTGTTGTAACAGTGCGGAGGAGCGCTGAGGCTCAGGGAATGCGGTGCTTTCCCTGGCCTTACACAGCGCGCCGTCCGTGGGCGTGTCGGGGGCGGGTCTGGGGCGGGCCAGTGACATCACGGAGCTGGTTCGCCCTCATTGGGCGAACCGCTAACGTGACCGGCCCTGCGCTCCGGCGAACGCCAAATCTAAAGACTCGGTGAGACACACACTTCCGCAAGCGTGTGCGAGCCCCTGCTAAAGCTGCTCTCTTTGCGGCTGCAGGGGCTCAATGCCGAGCAACAGCGCGCCTCAGCACGGGTCAGCGCATAAGCGCTGACCATGCCCGAGGCCTTACACCCCACATCTCCTCTCACCCCCTCTCCGCTATCACTCAATTAACCCCTCTCACTCAATCCCGCTCCCTCAATCTCTCCCTCCTCACCTAGCCACGCACACAATTCCCCCTATTACCCATACAACCCCTCTCACCCCCACACACAGACACACAATAATTACCCCCAAACAATAATTATCCCCAAATACAAAACATCACTACCCCCCCCAGATGCAGACACCACACACACCCCCAGATACAAACACCACTCATCCTCCCCCAGAAATAAATACCACCACCCCACAATACAATTACTACCACCCCCATATAAAATTACCCCTAATAAAATTACCACCACCCCAACATACAATTACCACTTACCCCTGGTCGTCGCCGTTGTCATTGCCGCTGCCGGTCTCCGGCTTTCCCCATTAGCTACTACATGGCAGTCTGCAGGCATCTTCTGGTAAGAACCATAAAGCACTGTATCAATCTCCTGTAAACCACATGCACAGTTACGTTGTCCCTATGATGAAGCCTTGTTACCAATCATACAGATGTAGCCAGCCTTATTTTTCCTATTACAGATGTGCATGCTTTTCACTAATCTCTGTGAGCCTGGTGAAAATTCCCAAATTGTCTTTGTGAAGGGCAACCTAATTCGGCAAGTGTTAAAAGTCAATATGCAACTTTACATTGTAGACTACAATTTACTGCGATCTTTGCTACATTTCGAGAAAGTGAACTTGGCGATCAATGTGAATTTTTTCGGGGGGAAAAAAACACAAAAGCAAAATTTAAGAAAAAACGCAAAGAAAATGAAACACGGTATACAATATGTTTACTAAACATACTTGGGCCTATATTTCAATGCACAGAAATACTGTGTACCTGTTTTGACTCATTGCACTGAAAAATTGTGCAGTATTGCACGTACTGTACAGAACCAAGCTTCCAGTTTCTGACACATGGCGCAAAGGTTTTAAACAAGAAAGTTAACTTGACCTCAGATAATAGATGAGGATATCCGCACTCGGGCTGTCCCATGTGTTTGAAATGAACTGCAAATCTCTTGCTGCCGTCTGCTGGCGAACTCCACAATCTCCTATTATGTGAGCCACCTAGAGGGAGCTCACAATGCAGCACAAACGAAAAGAAGCGGAGAAAACGCACTGAGATGCAGAATATAAATTTATTTGTGATAAAACAGTCCCACAATAGGACCGAACATTACATCAAATGGCAATTATAACAATAAAATAAATTAAATGAACTTACAACTAACTGTGGTGCCAGTGAAGAGACTCACATGTCTGCAAGTAAAGTGAATAGTGAAATACAGGGACCTTGCTGGGAGATTATATACCTAGAAGAAGGGGGGGCTGGCCTCCCACAAGCCGCCGGATAAACAGTTGCAGGTGATTGGCTAAATATATTAATTACACCCTAATAGTGGTGCCCTCTAGGAGCGTGCTGCTAAGGATTAAAATCGGCCCAACAGAAAATGTTAAACAAATAAAGGATATATTCCCCATTTATTGCTATCCCAAAGGGATTCACTTTCTGTTTTTCACATTTGTATGACCAATCCCTTCGCCAGCTGCAAGCTCCTTACACACCGTACACCTTTTGATAGCCACTTACCACACCATACAGAATACAAGAAAATAGCCATTGTATTAGTTATCTTTTTAATATGTATTAAAGTAATCATGTAATTACAGTATATCAATGAGCAATTATGTAAGTATTTTGAATGTTATCGCCACAAATGTTATAACCTTCATAGGTGTCAATGCTAATCACTGGGGCATCACAGCAAGTTGTCAGGCACTGCATTTAAAGCAGTATATTATTAATCACAATTTAATATATATTTGTCATTAATTATGACACTTAAAAATGTAATTAGCTCATTTCACTCACTAATCATTGTAATTTAATTTCTTATTTTTTTCAATCCATCAATTATATATTCACATTTTAATTTTATATAACATTTAATATTTAAAATTATATTTAAAATTACGTAAAAAAAAACACGTATTTATAGCACATTTTTTGGTTAACTTTAAAACAACCTCACTTGTGCCTTGATTAAAAGAATCCAGCAATTTTTTTGCCTCGTAAATTCAGCTGACAGTCATTTGCATTGGTCACCGCTAATGCAACATGACTAAATCGCATTGGCTGTTTAAGGCCATTTAACTCATTGGCAGCCCAACATGTGTACTTCTGACGAAGCACGCAGTGCGAAATGCGTAGAGGTCATGAGGGGCTGCTACATGAGTCATCATTGGTGGAGAGGCAGACTGGTACGTGGAGACAGCTGATGGAACTCCACGGGTCCAGACCTGGTTCATCTGCTCCTGCAGCTTCACTTCCGGATATCCTGGTCACCTACTCGCACCACATAGTTAATTGTAAGTACATTTAATTTATTTTATTGTTATATTGCCATTTGATTTAATGTTCGGCTCTATTGTGGGACTGTTTTATCCCATATAAATTGATATTCTGAATCTCAGTGCACTTTCTCCTCTTCTTTTCGTGTAACTTGACCTCAGACCTGTTGTATTTTTTCACATAGATTGAAAGGAGAATAAGTGATGCACATTCTCTTGCATCTCATTAGAATCTGTGCATCATGTAACTCCTCCCTAACGTCTCTATTTGACACTCCCCAAGATGACTGACATGATGTAAAAACTGTAGCAACGCCCTTTTACAGTACATCGAAGCATAGAGCCTCAATGCAAAAATGATGACATTTGTGATAATTTTGCTCCAAAGTTGCCTTAGTTTATGGACCCCATTGTATTGGGGAAAATGTGAACTTCGCAGGGGTGCCAACTTTTAAGAAAACCTTATAGTGTACAATGTAGGGTTTTTGTCATTTTTTACTCACCATAACTAATTTTGTGTCTGTATGAAAACCTTATACAGTAAATAAAAATACCATGAGACGTGAGCACATTCACGTCTCAAAAAGGTCTGGAAACCATGCATTCCATCACTATCTCCAAGCATGCAGTGCTTCCACTGCTGCAAGGGATTATGGGAAATAACAAGCAAATGAACACTCGCAGTGTCACCTTTAACTTCCTGTCCATGTTAACATGGACCCCTATAAGCTTATGGCTGCCATATTACACAGCTTTTCAACACAGCCTGGATTCATTTCAACCTTTTGAGTTTTGTCAGTGTGAATGTGGTTATACTGACCTTACAATGTGAAGCTGGAATAGGTTTCAACCACACATAAGCTATGGTGGGTAAAAAAGTGACAAAAACTCTGCACCGTACAGTGTACCGTAAATAAAAATAAAACTTGTGAGCACATGCACGACAGGTCTGTAAACCCTGCTCTTCCCCATTATCTCTTAGCATACAGTGCTTCCACGGCAGATAGGGATTCTGGGGGATGACATGCAAATGAGCACTGCAAGACATTCTTAAATCTCTATTGTTTGGCAGGTAGTAAAAGAGTTAAATGAAGGAAACTTTTATACAGGCACTTCACTTACAACCAGGTGAATTTAATATAAATCAATGTTTTCATTTTACGCTATGCCCCTGAAGTGCCAGGTCCAATAAAGTGACAATCACGATTTGTAGGTGAATATCCAGATTAATTTCACACAGTAGACTTGGATGATGAAGAAAAAAATATTACCTTTATTCATAAATACCACACCACAGAGCAATGTTTCAGGCCCTTACACGGCCTCTCATCAAGAAGGTGTGTCATGAAAGGCCATGTACGGGCTTGAAATGTGGCTCTGTGGTGCGGAATTTTACTTTATGAATAAAGGTAACTTTTTCTTCATCATCCAAAAGTGCTGTGTGAAATGAATCTGGATATTCATCTACAAATTGTGTGTTGATTTATTGGGTTTGGGTGCCGTCTCTCCTCTGCTTCCCACATATGCTATATGAAGTGTGACAACAGCTAAAGAGACAAGCATCGTCCCACACCAAGAGACTGTTTTTGACTCCATATTGAGGTATCGTGGGATTTGTTCCCTTGTTTTCCCTTTGTCAGGACAGGAGATAATTGAACTTTATTGTAAATCCAGTCATGAGAGCCTGTATTTTTTTTTTTTTTAGGTCTCAGTATCTTAAGAATGGAAAACATATTAAATGCAGGATTTAGGAGAGTGGTACAGTACCAACAGATTGTAAGAGTAGCAGGGATTGCGGCTTTAACCCTATTGCTGCAAAGTTGCAAAGTATAAATCCTATAATATATAGCATAACCTCCCGCCGCTAGCCTTCTGTAGGGCCCTCACAGTATATGTCCTGGTAGGTACAGGCACTGTGAAGAGTAAATTCTCTCATGAAGGCCTAGCTTGTTATTGCAGCCTGGAAGCATAGTTACCGTATCCAGGGGTGGGCCTAGCAACAACCTGAGAGTGTCATCCTGGGGAGGATACTGGTTGGGTCACATGCAGTTAATGTGATGCCTATCAGAATCAGACCTGCCCTGTTATGGGGCAGGGTTACAAGCCCATCCCCTGGGTATATACTGACACTTTCCCAGACGTCAGGCAGTTCTCTCTTCCCTCCCCCTGAGGAGTGGGAGTGTGTGTATATCCTTTGCACCATCAAGGTGAAGGAGATGGATGGGGTCAGCAAGGCCTTATACAAAAGGGAAGGCTGTGACTTCTGGCTGATTACAATAAATATCAGTTGAACCATCTATCTGTGTTGCTAAATGATTGGGCCACTAAGAAACTTCAGCATGGATCATCCAGGTCATCTCAGGATCCTCGCTGGCTGGAGGCGTTGTAACCAGAGATGAACAACCCTGAAAACCTGTCCTGATATCTCCCCACACCACCGCGGAGTACTCAGAGCCTCCTGTTCCAACCTCACAGGTATGCACTGCTCCAGCAACACCAGGTACTCGGATGATCTCACTTAGGGTGGGGGAACAGATGCTACACATATTTCATGGGATCATACATTAATCTTGTTCCTCATCCTCAGAATCCCAACATTTAATTTATAGCCAGATGACACACACACATATGCATGACCTTTGTACCCTCGACTCTCTCACCCATTCCTTTTAATAACCCACCCAAATAAATACAGACACATTGATTGGGTACAAATCGCCACAGCCTTTTTTTAAACATAATCAGCTACCTCCTAGAGCTGGTCAAGAAGTGTCCCCCAAGCAATGAACCTGATTATGCTCACTGCCGCTACATGACCCAGGGGGCACTCATGGTCCACCCCCGTTGGGTCCCTCTTAGGAATACATCCATAGGCCCCCCCACACATGGCACTGACACAAGAGTGCCTCCTGTTGGATCTCTCACATTCCACCAACTTAACCACCTGGACAGAACTAAGCAGTCTGCACCCCTCCAGCTGTGACAAACTAAATACCACCACCAACACCTCTAATCATACACCTTTTTGTTACAATGTTACAATGTATATTTTACAATGCAAACTTTTTTTTGTTTGCCTTCCTCTGGATCAATATACTGTAAGTAGGGATATAGGATAAAGTACCTGTTGTCTAAATTGAGTGTAGCCGGGTTCTCTCTTACCTCCAGGCTGGGAGGGGGACGGCTGCAGAGGTGTCCGGGTGCTGCCGGAGCTGCGGACGGATCCGGCTAGCTGCAGGGAGCCACTCTGGTACTGCAGAGTGCAGGCACCGCCATCCTGCATCCTCATGCATGCGCAATCATAGGGGTGCACATGAGCAGTAGCCAATAGTTGCCGAGGCCATTAGACAGGCTCTGCAAGGGACTACAAGTCCCTGCATCCCATGGGGTTGCTCCCCATGTGCAGCAGCCAATAGGGCTCCTAGATAGTAGTAGTGTCTAGGGAGCAGTGCTCACCTGGACTAAACCAGATTGCCCAGTAGGCCCCAACTATGCCCCTGAGCCCCATTTAGTATGTGGGGCTACAGGGAAGACCCATAGATTGTGATGCTTCCCCAACAGCACCCATAGTGCTAGTACACCGGTGACGGACGACACACGGTGTGCGCGGCCTGCAGTCTGGAACCAGATCACAGGCACATTATATAGACATTAAGGGACACACTACAGCTGGAGCTCCCTCAAGAGGCAGACGCCTGCAGACAGAAGAGAGAGGATCCAGTAGACTGCGTTGTGGGACCACGTTGCGGTTCTGCGGATCCACCATCCAAGTCAGCCTGGTCTGGCCTAAGACCAGGAAGGTACCCAACATGCACCAACGGCCACATACACAGTGGGTAGTGCTACTCCACACACTTTGGGTGGGCTTGGTTCTACGAACACCGGGTGGTTAGGTGCCCAGGGCACCCTCAGTACTTTGGGGGTTCCACCAGGGTGGTGTTACTGTGTTGTGGGTATTGTATTGTGGGGCCTTGTACTATTATTGTATTGTAGCATTATATGTGTGTCAGTAAAGATAAGTTAGATATACCAGTATACTTATTCACTGATTGTATTGGTTCCTGTGAGGGGTTATCCAGCTGCGCTAGGATCCATCCCAGGTGGAGGCGCTGTATCCAGAGAGAACTCAATCAGGCTCCCAGTGGCGGAGGATTAGGCTTCCTGTACGCTAAACATGTACTCAACATGCGTAGTTCCCTTAGACACGGGTAAGGGGGCTACATTAGCATAGGTTGAACTTGATGGACATAAGTCTTTTTTCAACCTCATCTACTACGTTACTATGTGTAACTATGTAACATAACAATAATACACAAATAATAAACAAACAATAAATAATAAAACAAATACATACTAAAACACAGACATAATATTACCCAATAAACCTGAACCCCTTTTGGGAAGGGTGTCAGAGGATGATGAGAGAGATGTCACAAGGCAGCAGCCCTTTAAATAACCTAGCACTCCATTATCCCCCTCCCCCACCCCTCCAGAACTCCATGGCCTCTTATAGTAGGTCAAAAGTCTTGCTGCCCTTCATCTATTGGTCAGAGCTCTCTATATATCTGGTATACATTCCTACACTAACTTGCACTTGTCTTCTTTGAGGTGATTTAAAGTTAAATGTATGTATTTCAAAGTAGCAGCCCAGCTACCCCCTCTACATTAGAGATTGTTAGAGCACCAATCTGCACTTCTTGATTGAAGAAAACCGGGTTTTGTTTTCTAACCTTGTGAAATATTTTCTTTGGTCTGTTGTATTAACTTTTTGGATCATTCTTGTTTAACACCAGATACAGTGGCATAACAGTCTGAATGAATCATTCATTACCAGTGTGCAAAGAATGGTTTGCACAGAACGTCCAAACTGGTGAGTCATTGATGATGCTGGCATTAGTGTAATGCACACATTGTTTGCCTGGTTAGACTGTCCAACTTTAACATTAAAGAACATGACTTCAGGGGTGAGCAGGACTGTTTGGGACATGCTGAGAGACAAAACAATGCCAGGAATTACCCAATAACCGAGAAATCCTAATTCTTGTGTTACTGGGCCAAGTTAGAAAGGTGTGTCTGTTTTTAGCATACTTTATTATACTGTCTCAATAGTTCAGCTTCCATTTCTAAGGGAAACTCGAACACAACTTGAACTGAGAAGCTGGAACAAATGGCCATATATTTTATTAAAATACAATAGCCGGGAACTGTGAAAATCCCAGCTATCTGGCAGCATGGTCATTTAATTAAGAATTTAATTAAGGTGATTCACTAATATAATTGCAGATAATGAGTGATGAAACCAAAACTATACTGTACATCACTAATTTAGTGTCTGTTCTCATTCTGTCCTTTCAGGTAATTAAAACAGCAATCCCCCAGAAGCCTGATATCATGTTAGTATCATGTCCACTGAGTATGCCCTGCTCTTTAAAAAAAAAATGCAATGGCTTCATTTTAACCTTCCGGGCACTTAATATTTCAAACGCTTATGTCACCTGAACAAAGCAGCAGATTGAAAAAATAAGAACAGCGTTGGGAAGGGCCAGAAGAAATCCCTTAAAGTAAATAGAAAACTATCAAATGGAAAAATAAATGGTGATCAGCACACACTTCTGCTTTAATGCTTTATTTAATTTCAAATGGGCAGTAGGGCCAGGATTGGGGGAAGTACAGTATGAAGGGCTCCATCTTCAACATGTTAAGTTTTAGTCAGTGTACGGCTCTCCAGGATAATATAGCTGAGATACACCTTTGGTCTGGACAGCAGGTGCCCAAGGTCAGGGGTCGAAAAGTACTGTAAATATACTTTTCGGGTGACATCACGTCACATGACCCTGCAGCGTAAAATGACGCCGCGTTGCCATGGAGACGCGTCTGAATCCCGGTAAGTGTTACTGTTGCAGAGGCCTCACGCAATCCCCGGCATTTAATTTATATGCCTTGGGGAGGAGCACGGGACCTATGCAACCGCCCACACCCCACCAGACAAATCTCCCGCCCCCCAGTTTGCGCTCCGCTGGCATAAAGTACACTTGAACAAAGGTAGGTGAATGTCACTTTTTAAACTCAAGCCATGAATATCCACACTAAAAAATGTGGACGTATGCTCCTAAAACTGCAATTGTTTTCCCTTCACCCAACCTTTCTGCGAATGTAATAGTATATATAGAATACAGCTATATTTGCATATATATATATATATATATATATATATATATACACAGACATACAGACAGACACATAGACAGACACATAGACAGACACACAGACAGACACATAGACAGACACATAGGGCCTCATTCAGAATTTTATCACCAACAGAAATTCGCCAATTGAGCGGCGATCAGCCGCTTATCGACCATTTTCTGAAGGATCATAAACACGCGGGATTCAGATACCCGCGAGTCGGCTGTCGCGGCCTATCGCAGCCCATCGCAGCCCTAAAAGGCGTTCTTCTCCCCAAATCCAATTCACCTCAAACTTTTGGTAAATTGGTGGGGAGATGGCCGCTGTGTCACAAGGTATTTCAGCCAGAGTGTGGAATTGGTTCCCACGATCTGATTGGCTGAAATACCATGTGACGCCGGCTTCGTGACGTCATCTTAAAGGCAAGCACAGCCATTCTGATTGCTGGCATCATTCCCTTTAAGTGACGTCATGTCTAAAAAAAATTTTTTTAGTCGGAACATGGTTTTAACAGCCAATCAGGTGGCTGTTAACCATTTTGAGGCTCAATGTGACGTCACAAGCCCTATTTAAGGCCGCGACGCCTCATTTGAGCCCAAGAAGCCGACGAGACAGCATCGGCCTGGATATATCATGGGGTATTTTGGATTGACAGATGAAGAAAGAAGATAAAGAAGAACAAGAAATGGTTACAGATGAAGATAGAAGAAGGTGATTAAAGAAAGAAAAAAGAAGATTGGGGTACCTGATCCGGATCTTCATGGCGGATGGCATCGGATGCTGTTGGAGGGCTTCAAGGTACGTGAGCTTCCTGTTTCCCCGGGAGTTGGAGGGCCACCGCTTCTAATGGTAAGTAATATATTCAATGTTTGTAAATGTTTCTTTTTACAGGTTCAATCTTGGATGTGTTTTTTGATTTTTTGGGGGAGGCACATTGACTGTTAATATATTAATCTGTACCTCTTTAGGGTACAGATTAATACATTATTATGACAATATTTGGGGGGCATTTCTCGCTTGTTATTGCTGTTGCTTTTTTTCATTGCAGTTTATTATGTGGATGTGATTGTTTGTTTGTTCATGCTTAATGTAATAAAAGGTTTGCGATTGGTGTTCGCTTGTACTTAATGTTATATTATGTTAGCTAATGTGTTTTATGGTTACTTCAGAGATTGTTTTAATTTATTTCTTTGTCTTTTAATGGTTACATTCATTAATGTTGTAGTAATTCATTGTTTGGATTGGTTAGTGTTACTATTCATTTTGAGTTGGTTTATGAATTAATTGGTTTGATTGGGTAATGGTTTAATTAATTCATTGTTGATGTTGTAATTGCTTCTATTGATTGGATTAGCTTGCTACTGTTTTTATTTAGTGAAGTGTTTTTTTGGAGTTTAGTTAGGTTTTATTATTATGTGTCTTGTGTATTAATGTATTGTAATTAGGGTGCCCATTGAGTGCTATAGAGGCTTATCATGCCCATATTATTATTATATGGGTATGATGTACCACTATACTACTCAATGGGTATAGGGTGGGTATAGTCAGTCAGGTGTGGGTGCTTAGGCCTCCCGGGTTGGTATCGGGTCAGGGTGGGTTAATCCCTTAATGACTATAGCGGTTAGTAACCGCTAAGGTGATTAAGAGGTTAGGGGCCATTAGAATGTCTTTATTATGTATACACTGGCGACACACTTTATTCGAGCTCGGCTAGTCCCACGAATTCGGGTATACCCGGGTGTATTGAGGTTTGTGACTGTTTTCTGCCCGAGTGCATTGAGGTATTTTCTAGGCAGGGATTGAAGCATTTTATTCCCACTGGCTGCAATACTGCACAGTATATATATATATACTGCATTACAATTCATGAATTTATGCCATCTGGTAGACACGCGAAGCATTGCAGCCTATTAAATCCTAATCATTATCATTTAACAGATCAGCCGCCCGTCAGCCAGGCATGAACCCAGGCTGGGAAGGCAAACACAACGGGGCTTGTCAGAGGTGAGGAGCGGCGCATTCCAGGTATCTGCCAGGTACAAACTGGGCATTTGCTCGAATAAAGTGTGTCGGTGCAGTATATGCTTTCTTGCTACGGAGGACAGAGGGACCTGCTGTTGTGGTAAGTATATCTGTATTTATTTACTTTATTTTTGTATGCTAATGCAGTGATTAATAATGGGCAAATAATCTATTATCCATATCTGGATAATAGTTATTTTGCCCATTACTGTACTGTATGGGTTTGGGCGGAGGGGGGCGTGTATTGATGTTTATTAAAATATTTATTGATATACATTTCTTTAATAGTGTAGATGTGCAGGGGGTCTCCGGAGCTGAACCACGTTGGTTTTATGTCCAGGGACCCCCTGCTTCCCGAGATACAGGCACAGCTCAAGGTGAATAAAGACAATCTGCTGACATCAAAAAGACGGAATGGCCTCGCCACAGGAACAAGGTAACTGCAGATGTAGGTGGTATCGTGGGACTCCAATGACCGATATATCACTGCAAACCAACCTTCAAACAACACGTGGAGAGACCCCTGTGCGCAAAAAGGAGCACACCTTGGATATACTGTATGCTAATAGGATATGTAAAGTATAATTTAATTACTCCTATTTGCATATCCAAGGTCTCTCAGGTGTGCTTTTCTTTTTGTGCACAGGTGTTTTTCCGTGTGTTGTTTAAATGTTGATTTGAGGGAATATATATTGTTTCTTCTTTTCTTTGTTTCAAATTACCACTTTCATTGTATGGAAAAGAAATTACCCCCCAAATATGAAAATAATATCTTAATTAGAGATTTTTAGGTATTGGAATCTTATTTGGAAGGCTTGCAATTATCTTCAAGGGTAACAAAGTATGCCTGTAAGAAAGTAATTGACACTAAAAATCCCTTCAATCAGGAGTTGGGATTCTTTAAATAAGAAAAAAGAAGGCACTTTATTCTCACTTCTTTGTGTTGTTTAGAGGTCAGACATTATAAACATTCAACAGACAACAGAGAAGCCCAATGCTGCATCCAACATGACAGAAAAACACAGTAAAATACTTATATATTCTCTTGAAATAGGGTCATTTAGTTTAAACCTTTGGCCAAAGCGTTGTAAGCTTGCGAGCCACGTCAAGGCAGACACCTGTTCGCAAGGCCTAACACTACCAGATAAAATACCAATATACTTCTATTCTAATTTACCTCTATTAGGAGGGAGAAAGACCATAGTGGGTCTAAATCCTAATAGAGGTACAAGCATACCCCGCATTAACATACGCAATGGGACCGGAGCATGTATGTAAAGCAAAAATGTACTTAAAGTGAAGCACTACCTTTTTTCCACTTATCGATGCATGTACTGTACTGCAATCGTCATATACGTGCATAACTGATGTAAATAACGCATTTGTAACAGGCTCTATAGTCTCCCCGCTTGCGCACAGCTTCAGTACAGGTAGGGAGCCGGTATTGCTGTTCAGGACGTGCTGACAGGCGCATGCGCGAGCTGCCATTTGCCTATTGAGCGATATGTACTTACTCGCGAGTGTACTTAAAGTGAGTGTCTTTAAACTGGGGTATGCCTGTATATTGGTATTTTATCTGGTAGCGTTAGGCCTTACGAACAGGTGTCTGCCTTGTCGTGGCTCGCAAGCTTACAACGCTTTAGCCAAAGGGTTAAACTAAATGACCCTATTTTAAGAGAATATATAAGTATTTTACTCTGTATTTCTGTCTTGTTGGATGCAGCATTGGGCTTCTCTGTCGTCTGTTGTATACATGTGCCACGCTCAGTAGCACTCCATTTTGACACATGTACATATATATATATATATTGTGGGGGCTCAGGGGTTCCCAAAAAGAGCTTGCTGGGGTTCTGTGTATTATAAACATTCACTCACAATAAACTCACCAGAAGTAGTATGAGATCAAAATATATTGATCTCCTAAAATCAACAAAATTTAGGATAGAATTTCTACATAATCCCTCAACTTTTCCCAGAGATGTACTTCTATGGTCTGGTCATGGGAAAGAGATTTCCTCCATATACAGAACTCCAAAACCTTCTTGAAAAATTGTGAGGAAACTCTCAAGTCTGTTTGCTTAACCGTCTCTACAGGAAATCAATATTAAGACCCTCAACAGAGCTTACATTTCACCCAGTCAAAAGCCTCATCTAGTAAAAGGGGGAAAGATAGTATGTCTCAAATGCGGCTACTGTACTGATGAAAAGACGGATAAAAGATAAAAGGAGGATAAAATATTAAAACCTTTAAACTATAATAATACCTCCTTGTCTTCCTTGTTTGGGAAAGTCTATTACGGGACAAACTAAACTAAACAAATGTAATCTTAATTGGGATAAGTAAAGTTTGGTATATAGTGAAATATTTGCTTTTTCCATTTTTGACATTTATCTTTCTATAGCTCTTTTGTGGTATTCACTATTCTATTATGTTAATTAATTTTGTGTATTGTTGACTGATTCTGAACATATGTAATGTCACATTATTTGATGTCTTCTTTAAATGGTAAATGCAATCTTGTCAATAAACCGATACATTATATAAGAACATATATTTTTCTCCAATATTATTTATAGCTGTAGCAACCATTATTTCACCCATTAACATGTCAATGTTGTAAGAAAAAGAATGCGTTAAATGATGCCCTTCACACAGCAACATTTGTTTAAATTGTGCTGCCTCAAATCTTGCATTAAATGATATGCCAGCTTTGACGCAGAGCGTGGCCTTAATGGATCTGATAACATTTGTTACATCGGTATGCAGACTATTTTTTGTCTGTTGAGCAAAACACATAATTTCAACCATTTTTACCTTCTTTCACAAAAAAAGCATTAGCACTCTTACAAAAGTTGGTATCAAGGTTCTATTTAAGTACAATATTTGCCATTGGCGTTGTTGTATTTGTGACCTTTTCCTTACAGGTAGATTTATCTATACACGTGTATCAAAAATTCCTCAATGAGGGCACCCCACAGTGTATTGCATATGTAGCACCCTCAGGATGGGTGTTGGCAGAGTTTTATATAGGTGTATCTGATTTACTGTGTTGCTCAATCTCTTAGCAAGATACAGACTTCACCTTATCTCTGGATGCACGGCCTACGGCGCTGCAGACTGTGGAGCCAGATACCATTTGAGGATATTGTTTATCGTGTCCCCTTCAGCAGAGAGTCACGGTTTGCTGCT
Organism: Ascaphus truei; assembly: GCF_040206685.1. NCBI lineage: Eukaryota > Metazoa > Chordata > Amphibia > Anura > Ascaphidae > Ascaphus > Ascaphus truei. The sequence goes on along the minus strand of NC_134491.1, from coordinate 62,296,334 downwards.
GTATTCTGTAATATGCCCTATTCGGGTAACCCTTTTCCAGAGATAAGGTGAAATCTGTATCTTGCTACAGTTAAAAATGTGCACTAAGGTTCAGGTGCCTTATATATATAAATTTTATGTTTATTTTAATCAATTGTTCTGTTATTTAAATGTTCTAGTTTTGATTATCTTAGGCTCAATTTTGATATATTGTAAACAGATATCAGTTTATGCGCCAGAGATTTTTCTTTTTCACATTTTATATTGTCTGTATGCGTTTCCCTAGCTGCCCCACTCTCTGCCCGCTAGGGAGGTACTATGGCTTGGCTCATGATGGGTAAGCTAAACAATCCCTCTGCTGTAAAGCATCAATAGTGCTCCATCTACTATGGGCCCCTGCCATGCCCTGTACTACACTCTCTCTGGCTGTCATGTATCCCTGTGCTGGAGTCATTTATTGACCCTCAGGTTGGATTAATCCACTACAATCTACTATGATTCAGGGCATAGGCTTCCTATATCTGAAATGAGAAGTATGGAGCCATTCCTATAGACACTTACTGGGTAAGACACTATCCTAACTACAAAACATGAAAAGAGACCCCCTACATGGTAATAAACCCATCTATACACTGAACATATTTACACTTTTCACAGGGAGGCTCCTCCACTATAACTTCTCCAGGAACCTGAATTCCAGCACCTTCTCCCTCACAATATATTACTTTTTTCCTTAGTACCTTAGGTGATCAACATGCTTTCAGCTATTGATATGTACATCAATATGCATTGGGGTGTATGAGTAGAGCTACTGTACTAACAACTACAGTACATAGACAAATGCTTACAATAGTTTAATGTGTCCCTCCTAATCCTAACCAGATGCATCAACTTGGCCAGAGTCTTTATTGACAAGACTGATCCAGTTGGGAGATAAGTATAAAACTGCTCTGCATATTATATCAAACATGATATACAGGCAATACACCAGCATTACATAGTCCAGCAGCTATTCTGAAGTGTCAGTCATTGTTGTTTCTGCAGACGGGATGAGGCTTTTCTTGCTGCTGCACTTTATGGTCGTTTGGAGTTTCTTATTGGTTCTTATGATCACAATGGGACTGAGAGCAGCATACAAAGTGCCAAAGAACACCCGAGCATCTGAGATAGCTGGCGACACCCGTGATACTGTTAGGGTGTAAATCCAAAGGCAGCTGTCTATCCCAAACAGCGCCAAGTAGATGGTGACCAGTAACACCACCGCCCGTGCAGCCTTGTACTCTGCGCTCTTCCCGTGGTTCCTGTCCGAACTGCGGATACCCTGAACCTGCTTCACGTGTCGGTGCAGCATGAACACTATGTAGCAGCTGGCCAATGTCATCATCCCCACAAAGAGGAAATCGCGCATTGCAATGGCTACTCCATTGGCAACATATGAAGCAAAGGTCATGAAGTCGTGGTTGCAAAACTCCAAGTGCAAGGTGTACTTGGAAGTGGTCTCGTTGGATATGGCACGGACATGGATAAAGCAAGAGGGGTAAATTGCACAGTTGATGCACCACAGCAATAGCATGATCCGTGGCATGTTGGCTGGCACTCTTTTCTTGAGGGATAGCCAACTTTTGGAAGGTGGAGCCAATATGATACATTGGTTGCAGCTCAGCAAACAGGTGACACAGATGGTCATGCCTCTGCAGATCCGGTAAGTGAAGGAAATAGTTTTACACTCAATATCATTGAAGATATTTCTGACTCCCACGGAGCTGATTGCCTGAGGGACACCTTTGGAGATTATGACCAGCAAGTTTACCAAAGCCAGCATGGACAGGATAGCATTTGAAGGAAGCAGCTTTCTCTCTGTGATTCTAACGTGGATAAAGCTAGCCAGGATCATCATATTACTAGGAAGTCCAATGGAGATCAGGGAGAAGAATCCAACTGCTTTGAAGATAAGCCGTAGTGCCAATTCCATTCCTGAAAGCAAATGAGAACATTGTAGCCTGTCACCATGGTCTCTTAGATTGTAAGCTCTTTGGAGAAGGGGCCTCCTGACCTATTGTGTTATTGTGCCTAATTTGATACTATTCTATTTATGCTTATTATTGTCTTTCATCTCTCATTGTACTTGCAGAACATACATATTAGTGCATTATAAATAAAAGATATAAGGCAATATAATTAATGCATCTATACTTTACATGATGGAACCAACTTACATAAAAATCTATTTTTAAATCTTCTTACAGTACATCACCAATAAATCTTCAAAGCATGTTTTTGAATTGCATTCAATTAAAAGTGTGCCCATTTTTATACACGTTTTGCCATTCCGTACTATATTTGTTTAATACTGTGATTTTTCAATGTAAAATACAGAGTCTGATACTAAAAAAACGAGTAACCTGTCGTGATCATAACAGCAAATTAAGTAACGAATCATAAAAACAGACCCTGGATACTATATTTAAAGTCCACAAATATTAATTTGTTGTAGATGTTCTGTGTTCAATTAATCTTAATCGAAGACTAATAGGGGATTTGATAATTCAATATGTGGTTGGGATATTAAAGGCAAATTGAAAGAAAATTCATGTTTGGTTTTGGATTTGCTGGAACTTGATTGGTTTGGGATTTTTTTTTTAAATATCGAAAAAAACTTCAAAACAAGCATTACATTTTTCAGTTTTTTTGCGAACCTTTTGAACTTTAAACTTGCAAACGTACAGCAAGACCCCACTATAAACAAACAAATTGATCTGATGAGGGCCTTCTCTCTGGATTTCAATCGAATATTAAATCTATTTTACATTCAAATTTATTCCAAAGTATGACTCAAAACTTCTGAACAAACTTTGAAGTCATCAAAGTTTGCATTCATATCCGTTAACCTGTCTATCCTTAAAACATACTATAATTTAATTAAACCACAAAACGTCTGTGATGGGATAATGTGTGACTGATATTTTCAAATGCAAGACTTTTATGATGTCATTTATATTCTTTTCATTACTAGAATCCCTTTGTGTATCTTGGCTCTTCATGTGTTTGTGAAAGTGTATTTCAAAGTTCAAGGCGCTGTTTGGGTCCTGGGGAATTGTACAGTAGGTCTCTTTAAGGCTGCAAACCCTTTAAATGAGCCAATATAAACGTTCTTCGGAGATTAAATTATAGTGTTCAGAGCTTTCCAAACAGTCTCTTCTTGAAGTGTACTTTGGGATATGTTTATTTGTCTCATTATTATTTTGTGGAATCTACTACAGGGGTATATCCAAGTTATTACTATCTCTATTTGACTATACAATTGATACAGCCATTCCCTTGATCCAATGTTACCCCACTCGAAATGAAACAGGAAAATTACATTATAGAGTTCTAGGGGAACTTATTTATAATATCATCCATCTGCAAAATCACTTTGGAATGAATCATCTAAAAAATGATGACAAATTAGAATATAGTCTGCACAGTTTTGGAAGAAGCATGGAAACTGTCTTTTATTAAACATTTGTAATGCTAACCAAATACATCAGCATTGTTACACAGCTACAGATATTGTATCTGAAATGAGCTTTACCTCTGACTAATTCTCTAAGTAACAGACTACATTACTTTAATAACCCTGCATGGTTAAAATAGAAATAATAAGAAAGTTGTGACAGTAAGGGAATTATTACCGAGGTATACTCTTTATACTGTGCCACTCTCTATTAGCACAACATCAGAATATGTGTGTAGCAAATCTATGTGACATTACAGTTTAGACGAATCATTGAAATAAAAATTGATTCCTCTAAGCAGTTTGTATTGTACAAAATCTTTATAATTAGATCCCATTTGTATATCTGATTTTATTACATGGACACTTTTTTATGTCACTTAGAGTTTTGATTAAGATTTATGCCACATATTACTTAAATATATTTATGCCAACCTACTGACCATGATGCAATAAACAAAGAATCCCAGCCCTGTGGCATTTACAGATATGCTGTAGCAGCCCTTACTGTCTCCAGCACCTGAAGATTATCGCTGTGGGGGGTACGATGTGGAAGCTGCTGCTTTTTTAGCTGGCTCCGGGAGACGGTGAGTTGTGTGACATCTATACAATGTAACATTTGATACACCTGAGTGACACCGAATGATAAAATGATTTCCATAAAGCCTCTCGGACCATGGTTTTGTCCGCACTTGCCACCTAATGTGCTGGATAAATATTGTAGTAATAACAATTGGCATGTGAAATAGAATTTCTCTTCTAATAAAGATCATATTTATTGCTCTGATGTAGTGTATAGGTTCCTCTTCCACAGAGTTAAAATCGATGTTTAGGTGCACATGTAGGTAAAGTGACTCATCCCACCATCGCAAGCAGCGGGCACTGGGATTTTAACAGGTTTCTTGGCTGTGAAGGTATAAATAATACCAATATTACCATTGGGCTTCTCCTTTTGCGTTGCTCTTATAATGCTTCTGAAGATAGGACTATTTTCTTTTCTTAAATAATGTACACTCTTTATATACATTATACTGTATGTTGGTCCAATAAAAGGTTTATTAATTAATATTTTCTTCCAGGGTGAGTACAACTAATAAAATCATGTACTATAAAGACATTAAAGACTTACCTGAACCCATGCAGTAAAATCACAGGTACTAACAGTCTCGCAATGATAGTTTACTGTACGTCTGTGATTTATATGGCTTCCCAATCTGTACATAATCCCACAAGGAATTAAACGGACATCTTCTGGGACTGCCACAGACAATCCAGCCACAGCTTTGTGTCTGTTTTACAGCCTTTCTTTGCTCGTTAGTCAATAATTAAATTAATCTGCAGTCCTGAGCACATTTAGATATGTCGCTCGGAATTATTGACACTTGGCCATAACTAAACTGGTGTAAATGAAATGCAATGGGATTGCTGGTGCTTATTTTAGGGCACGCTGCAGTTTATATATCTCTGGCTAGGGCCGCAGACAGATTACAAGGGGCCCAAGGACTAGAGTTACGACCAGCCCGACCCCCGTGTCTGCGGTCTTGTGAGCCTCCCATTTCAAATCTTGTGAGCCCCCTTTATTTCCCCCACTTTCTTTCCATGTATTTCTTCCCCATTAGTCTCACTCCCTCTCTACCTCACTCACACACCACCTCTCTCCTCTCACTCTCCCCTCCTCCACCAATTACCCCACTCTCACTCAATCTCCACTCCTCATTCATTCCCTCCCCGCTTCACATGTATTTTTCTCTCCTCCATCTCACTTTACTCCTTTCTATCTCACTCTCCCCCACCCCCTCTCTCTTGTCACTCGCCCACCCTTCAATTACCCAACTCCTCACACTAATTCCCTCCCCACCTTCCCTCTACACACACACAATCCCCCCCACAAAATACATACCAAAAGACCCCACCCCAAATACAAAAACCTTACCACCCCCTAAATATATACAAAACAAATTGCCCCCCAAAATACATACGAACTCCCCCACATAATGGTAAGTAGTTAGCACAGTTGCCGATCGATCCACTCCTGTGATCGATCGACGAAGATTGGATTCAGGGGTCCACTAAATGGCTGCCAGTGCAGCAGAAGGGGACCAAAGATGCAAAATTCTGGGGGGAAGATTATGTGACCAGGCAGTCACTAGATACAATTGGTGCACTGCTAGAGAGAGGGCAGGGATCAAAAAGGGGTGTGCCAGAGACTGTTTCAGAAGAGGAAGGGGATATGACTTTGTAAATAGTTGCTATTGAAACAAAAAATGCTTGTTACATTATAATAAATTAAACATGTCAATAAAAGTTGTTTTAAGAAAAAAAAAATGCTACAAGTATTTTCTCATAGTACAGAATTGATTTATTTTTTAAAAAAACCCACACATTTTGGATATTGCTTGATCTGCGGCTTTAATGCTTGGAGATCAATCGTCTGAGTACTAAAAAAGCATACATTTTACATGATTCGTGACCTAAGACAAGCGTTTCACAATTCTCCAGTCCCCTACAGTTGCGTGACTTCGAAGGTTGCATCTTACATGAGCAAAATACTGCCATCTGGTGATTATTGGGAAAACAATAAATACAAAATAACAGGTGAGTTGTTAAATTCATCGTGCCCTCAGACATGGAAGAAATATTCAGTAATAAAACTGGGGAGTTTTGCTCTTATATTATGTGGGATTTTTTTTTTTAACACAATTTGTCCTTTTTTTTAATGCAAGTTTGACAAATTAGAAAGTTTCTTGATTATTGTGATTATGGTGAAAAAAATGGAGGTCCCATGATCAAAGTCTCCTGACTAAAACTAGGGGAAAACCCGTACAGAAGAATAGATCAATTTATCCTACAGATTTAGCCAATGCTAATACACCCACTGGCTCACTCCTGTGGGTGAAAAAGTGCACTAGTGCAGCCCCTTTCCTTGTTTGTGGCTGAGTCAAAACAACGTCCGCTTCTCCTGCTGGTGTGTTGTGTATGTTGTGCTGCAAAATGCACGCGGGAGAAATAATGTTGGCTACAACTGTCTGAAAAATGCTTTCAATAGGATGCCTCGGTCCGTGCAGGTCTAAGAGTTCATCCTCCTCTCCCTTCTTAGAGGAAACAAGGGCACAGCTGTATCAAATTATATCGATAACCAGATGACCTTTCTAGACTGCCGGTCAGTGTTATCAAGCCCATGGCATTTCCGAAGCTTGTGATTCCCGCTGTTCCCAGAGCTCGGATGTATTATTGAATGTGGGGAACACTCCCTAAACTGAATAGCCCAGTAGGCACGACCCACCATGTAAATACTGTTACAAGTCAACTCACCAAATAATTGGGCCCTGGCAAGCCAACTCCACCAGGCTGTGACAAATTACACAAACGTCAACATTATTACATAAATTATTATTTTTACCTTGAAATTCCCCCCTTTTTTGTTTTGTTTATAAAAATGATTCATATGTATGTATTTTTTATATTCAAAAGAGAAACAAAGAGGGATCCAGGGACTGCTTAACTAGAAAGCCACAAGGTAAGAGATCTTCTCCATATGACCTCCCTGCTATAAAGTTGTAACGGAGTGCTCACGACAAACAAGGCGTGACCGCGTGGCTGAGGTGAGGTTTGATATGTAACACCAACCTCCAGCCGTGTGGACGCGTCTGGAGTGTAGATTGGTTGAAGTAGCCGGGCCGGGATAGGAGAGGTAAAAATAGTCAGAAGAACTTGTAGAGGTCGGGGGTTGGAGAGGTGCGGATCGTTGCAGGTACTTAGCCGTGGTCGGTATTGGAGAGATGCGGATCGTCGTGGTACTTTGCCGAGGTCAGGGTTGGAGAGGTGCGGATCGTCATAGGTAGCCGGGGTCAGGAGTTTAGAAGAGCGGAGTCCAGAAGAATAGCCGAGGTCAGAAAAAAGAGGAACAGAGAAATGATCGAAGGGACTGCCGCTTGCTGATAGAAAAAATTCAGGAACTCACCAGTTCAAGAAGATAAAAAGTCTTTATTGACCTACATTTAAAATGGAAGCAATATTCCTCCTCCCACGTGTTTCACGCCCACTACAGCGCTTTGTCAAGGAGAGCTGTGGGGGCCCCAGGGACCAACAGGGATCACCCTAGGGCCCTCCAGACACCCGTGGGATGACCCGGGGACCCCCAGACACCTGCAGAGACCAACGGGGACCACCTGGAGGTCCACGGAGCCTAGCGGGGACCACCCGGAGGCCCCCAGACACCCGTGGGTACCCCCACTCATCGCAGCTTCTCACCACCTTCTTGCCAACTTATTGTGGCAGGACGATTTAGAGAGGAAATCGCAATTCTAAAATGGCGATCAGCAGCAATAAGCTGATCGGTGCTTATAGAATTGAGCGTGTTTGAAAAGCTGGCAATCAGTGCTGAAAAGTGGCTTATAGCCGCACGTCTGTCGATTTATTTTATTTTTTTCGGCAAAAAAACACGGCGATTTTTACTCTTAACGGCAGCTTCTCGGGGGCTTACTGACTCGCTGTAGGCTTTTTTGGTGAGAAGCTGGCGATAAGTAACCCATAGGACTCAGGCTCCCACAGTGATAGGCCATATAATCTGAGGTAAAATAAAGAGGTGTTACATATGTAATTGGAGGAGGGGGGATTTTAATATGTATTTGGGGGAACGGGGGTTTTTTAATATGTATTTGGGGGGAGTGGGGTAGTTTAATATGTATTGGAGGAGCGGGAAGATTTTAAAATGTATTGGGGGGGGATTTTAATATGTATTGCGGGGAGCGTTTTTTATATGTTTTGGGGGTGATTTTAATATGTATTGGGGGGAGCAGGGTTTTTTAATGTGTAACAGGTGTTCCCCCAGCCTCTGGGAGATTTCACTGTTACCTGTACTCTTGTTGTGCTGTACCCGTGAGGCTTACAGGTTTGCTGAGTGTCCGCCGATGGTAGATGGGACGACAGGACAGGCTTTCAGGAAATAGAACTCTCATCTCGTACATGGGTGCAGCACCTGATCGCCAATCAGTGCTGGATGCAGTCCCTGCAGGAAAAACCATATTGCACTCACCCTAATAAACTGCAGTCCCAGGCAGGAGTATAAAAGCAGCAACTGGTCTTTTTTCTTCATTAGTATGTTTTATATGAATGAACAGCATACAACAGGTACACTCTTCTTAGGGTCTCTGGACTCAACTTCCGGGGCTTGAGGCCCTAAATGTCTATCCTTTGCTCCCCTACTCCCTGGTGGAGTAAGGAGTAGTATCCCACTCCCTTGCTGGATGGGAAGGAAGGTGGCAAGAGCCCGGCTCCACACTTCCAACACCTGCCTAAATTTGGATCTGCAGTCCATTGTGTATCCAGGGGGAGGGTCCTAGGTCTGAGTCTGTGATAGGGCAGCACACAGGCCTCAGGCCCACACCCCTTGACACTCAAGAGAGCTGTTTACTGCAATGGAACCCAGATTAACCCTAACACTGCCTGCACTGGTACCAGGGCTTATGTGTTAGGCAGGGCAGATAAGTAGCCAAGGGGATATATGGCTACATATGTTTTGGGGAGGAGCAGGGGGTTTTTAATATATTTTTGGGGAGAGCATGGGGATTTTAATATGTATTTGGGGGAGCGTGGGGGATTTTAATATGTATTTGGGGGAGCGGGGGGGATTTTAATATGTATTTGGGGGGAGCCGGGGAAGTTTGATACGTATTGGGGGCGGAGGTGTTTTTAATATGTATTGGTGGGAGCGAGGATCTTTTTAATATGGTTTGGTGGGGAGCGGTGGTCTTTTTAATATGTATAGGGGTAGTGGGGGGGGGTTTAATATGTATTGGGGGGATTTTAATATGTATTTGAGGGTAGCGATGGGGATTTTATTATGTATTTGGGGGAGCGGCGGTAGTATAATATGTATTGGGGGGAGCTGTGGTCTTTTAAATATATATTGGGGGAGTGAGGGTCTTTTAAATATGAATTGGGGAGTTTTTAATATGTATTGTGGGAGTGGGGGAGTTTAATATGTATTTAGGGGCAGCGGGGGGAGTTTAATATGTATTTGGGGGAGTGGGGGAGTTTAATATGTATTTAGGGGCAGCGGGGGAGTTTAATATGTATTTAGGGGCAGCGGGGGTAGTTTAATATGTATTGGGGGCAGCGGGGTAGTTTAATATGTATTGGGGGGAGCGGGGGGAGTTTAATATGTATTTAGGGGAAGCGGGGTAGTTTAATATGTATTGGGGGCAGCGGGGAAGTTTAATATGTATTGGGGGGAGCGGGGTAGTTTAATATGTATTGGGGCAGCGGGGTAGTTTAATATGTATTGGGGGAGCGGGGGGAGTTTAATATGTATTTAGGGGCAGCCGGGTAGTTTAATATGTATTGGGGGGAGCGGGGTAGTTTAATATGTATTGGGGGGAGCGGGGTAGTTTAATATGTATTGGGGGAGATTGGAGGTCTTTTTAATATGTATTGGGGAGAGTGGGGGGATTTTTAATATGTATTGGGGAGAGTGGGGGGATTTTTAATATGTATTGGGGAGAGCGGGGGGATTTTAATATGTATTTGGGGGAACTTAAATATGTACTGTATTTGTGGGGAGCAGGTTTTTTGTAATATGTATGAGGGGGAGCTGGGATCTTCTTAATATGTATTGGGGGAGGGAGGATTTTAATATGTATTTGAGGAGCTGAGGAAGTTCTGTAAGCAGGATAAGGAAGTGTGTCACAGGGAGCATGCAGGCAGTGTGTGACAGGCCGGGGTAGGGGACAGGGGGTCCATGCAGAGAGGCAAGTAGCCCCTAGGTCCAAGATAGGCCCTGAGTCAATCTAGATTGTGGCTGCTTCAGGGACAGGCCCTAGCATAGGGAACGGATCCCTGTAGTATCTAGATATAGTTAGGGATACAGCAGACACTGAACTCCCTGAAGAGAGGTCTGGGATCAGGCCTCACCAGAGAGACTAAAGAGACACTACCTGAGTGGGATCACCCTGACGCCGTCGGTGTAGGAGAGAGGATCGACAGATCCTTTGTGAAGTCTCAACAGACCGGGTGGCGAGCCCGGCAGGTAAAAGTCAACAAGTGCACCAACATACCGGTATAAACACAGGCATTGATCACGCCTATAAGGGTGGGTTCTTTGGGGATACTGTGGGACTAGTGACCAAGGGACTAATCTTTACTGTGGGATTCTTGGAGACTCTGTGTGAGATACACAGTATTGGACACGGTGTGGGACACGGTGGTGTTAATATTTCGGGGAAGTAAGCCCTGCGAGGTGTGTGGTAGCTGTGCACATATTTCCATAAGGGAGAGTAATCCTTTGACATATGCCATTCGTTAATACAGTAAAGGTGATGTTATTTTATACTGTGTGGGTGTTATTATTGTGTCCTGTGAGGGGCTGCTTCGCGCTGCTGGGATCCCTCACAGGTGGAGGCGCTTCACCAGAGTAAGTATACACACCAGGCTCTCCATGGCATAAGCTCGGGCTCCTGGAGCCAACAGGTATAAGAGCAGCAATGGGTAGCATCCTGTGTTCTAGGGGAAACAGGGCTACATGTATTTGGTGAGGGGGATTTTAATATGTATTTGAGGGGAGCGGGGGTAGTTTAATATGTATTGGGGGGAGCGGGGTAGTTTAATATGCATTGGGAGGGATCTGAGGTCTTTTTAATATGTATTGGGGGAAGCGGGGGGATTTTAATATGTACTTGCGGGAACTTTAATATGTATTTGGGGAGGGGGGATTTTAATATGTATTTGAGGGGAGCCGGGGTAGTTTAATATGTATTTGAGGGGAGCCGGGGTAGATTAATATGTATTTGGGGGGAACAGGTTTTTTTAAAATATGTATGAGTGGGAGCTGGGATCTTTTTATTATGTATTGGGGGAGCGAGGGTTTTCCTTTTAATATGTATTTTGTTGGGGGGATTGAGTGAGAGTGGGGAAATTAACGGAAGGATGGGGCGAGAGAGAGGAGATAGGGGTGAGGGAGGCAAGGTTTGAGGAAAAGAGGGAGTAAGAGTGAGATTCAGTGGAGAGAAATACATGTGAGGCGGGGGGTTGATTGAGGAAGAGGTGTTTGAGGAAGAAGGAGTGAGACGGAGTGGAGAGAAATACATGGAAAGAGAGGGGGAAATAGAGGGGGTTCATGAGGTGTGAAATGGGGGGGCTCGTGAGTTATGAAATGGGGGGTCTCGTCGATGTGAAAGGGGGGGGGGGTCTCGTGATAACGCCGACACGGGGGGTAGGGGAGCCCCAGAAGTTACTCTAGACCTGGGCCCCGAGAAATCTGTCTGCAGCCCTGCAGTTTGGGATCGGTCACACAGTTTTGTTAGCAATAGTCTGAAGAGTAGGCAATAAGATTTATTAACCCTTTCCGGACGAATGTCGGAATATAGCCGACAAAATATTTTCCTGCTTGCGGTCGAATGTCGGATCGGAGGGAGGAGAGGGGAAGAGCTGGAGTGTGGCGCTGGCAGCCGCACACTTCTCCCAACAGCCGCATTGACTGCCCCTCCCAAATCCCCCCCAGCCCCGCACCAAATCCCCCCCCCAACTCCGCACCTCAACCCGGCACCGATCCCCCGAGACCAGCACCAGTCGTCCCGCCGCCCCCCCCCCCAGCTCCGCACCGATCCCGGCACCGATCCCGGCACCGATCCCGGCACCGATCCCGGCACCGATTCCCCACCCCCCCAAACCCTGGCACCGCTTCCCAGCAGCAGCCGCGCACCGCAGCCCGGCACCGATACCCCCAAGCCCTGCACCAATCCCCCCCAGCCCGGCACTGATTTCCCCCCCCCAGCCCCGCTCCAAATCCCCCCCCTGCTCACCTCAGCCCGGCACGGCACCAATTCCAGGCAGCAGCTGTGCATTGCAGCCCGGCACCGATCCCCCCCCAGCCCTGCACGATCCCCCCCAGACCGGCACTGATTTCCCCACCCCACACCGATCCCCACAGGCAGCCCAACGATGCCCCAGCAGCTGACAGCGGTAGGTGTAGGGGGGGAGGGGTGCTGCAGTGTGATGATGTGTGGTGTAGTGTGTAGTGTGGTGTGGTGTGTAGTGTGTGGTGTGTGGTGCGAGTGCGCGCATGCAATGTGCACAGGGTGCGACTCTACGTGCGCGGTGCGAGTGCGCGGGGTGCGACTCTACGTGCGCAGGGTGCGACTGTGTGCGAGCGCGCAGGGTGCGACTGTGTGCGAGCGTGCAGGGTGTGACTGTGTGTCAGCGCGCAGGGTGCGACTGTGTGTCAGCGCGCAGGGTGCGACTGTGTGCGAATGTGCAGGGTGCGGTGCGGATCACGCCATAATGGGGTTCAGCTATATGTGGAGTTTTTTTCCGAAAATTAAATTAGACCTGCTGGCGCATTTAGTAAAAATTAATTGGACCGCAAAGGGTTAATGAGGGGCTGAACAAATATCTTCTAGCAAGGGGTGCACAAAGTAAAACAGGCTAGGGACTGCTTTTCTATGGGATACACCAACCATGGTTCTGTACAGAATGTCTCACAAAGAACACAAGTTATCATTCAATACATTCTGCACAGAGCAGCTTCATATCGTAAATGCATCATAGCTTTTTCAATTAGCGATGAATTGAAATAATTGCTTCCTTTAAAAACAAAAAGAAAAGATCATTAGCTACAGTATAGCATTCTCCAGCCCACCTGGATGATTAGGGAATTTCTGTTATTTCAGATCAATTAGGCCAGAAAATGTAAGTGACTTTTGCAGCCAATCCCTTAATTATCCGTCGAAGAAACAAGTTCAAACAGAACAGGCAGCATTAACGAAGATATTTTTAATTGTATTTCTTACTCAGAGGGTTAATTAAATGTTTCCAAAGCATTCTGCGCTCAGGCTGCTCTCTGTGTCCCAGAAGTTTTCATCCTTTACGTTATTTCCCTGAAGATCTGACTGCTGCATTCATTACATCTGATTAATTAGGCTCACAAATGAAAAAGTAATTTCAAATATTTTTTTCGGAGATCTAGATGCTTGTTTTACAATGAATAACTTGGCCCTTTTTATCTGGAGGTTAAATCTTCAAAGTGCCAGAGAGATTTGAAAGAGTTGTTTTCATCAGAGTGATTCTTGATAGCGGCTTTTTGTGTGTATTTATATTCAAAGCAGATATCAAAGTTACCCAGCTTGGTCTGATACTCTGTCTTGTAAAGCGTTTATCTTTATCAGTCTCCCCTGACCTTGGATAAATCATGAGTGGTGGAGCAAACTGATCAGTGGCAACAAAGGAAGATTACAGTATATTGTTTATAAAAAGGACCATTTTGGGTGGTGTACAGTGTGTGTGTGTATATATATGTACAGTATATATACTGTGCACACACGTGTGTGTATATAAATGTGTGTGTATAGTAATTGAAACGCACACTAAAAGCACGCCAAAATAGACTATTTTCTATGTCTCTGGATCTCATAGTTTGTACGTTTAAATGCAGGAGAGAAGAGAACGAGATGTGCACAGCTTTGCAGAGAGGGGCTGGGGGCATGTGTCAAAATAAGGAACTTTATTGCGGCATAACAGCCAAAATTGAAAAACACATTTGTACATTTAAATTGTCAATAACCAAAAATATTCTATCCAGCAATTGCAGGGATGAGAAAACAGCACACAGGGAAGAAAGTAAATTGCTAAACATTATATAAACTCAGATGTACAGAAGAGAACATTTTTTCTGTAAAATGTTTTGCGTTAACATGGTGTTTAGCAATCTACTTCTGCTATTTCCTTTTCCCAGGAATTGCTGGATAGTAAAGATATATATATACATTGCATATATGCAATTGCTGGATAGAATATTTTTGTTTATTGACAATGTAAATGTACAAACTATGAGTTCCAGGGACATAGAAAATAGCCTATTTTGGCGTGCTTCTAGTGTGCGTTTCAATTACTATACACACATATTTATATACACACGTGTGTGTACAGTAATATATATATATATATATATATATATATATATATATATATATATATATAGATATATATATATATCTATATATATATATATATATATACTATACACACATATTTATATACACACGTGTGTGTACAGTAATATATATATATATATATATATAGATATATATATATATCTATATATATATATATATATACTATACACACATATTTATATACACACGTGTGTGTACAGTAATATATATATATATATATATATATATATATATATATATATACAGTGTTCGACAAACCTATACATTTGCTCGCCCCGGGCGGGTGGATTTAACCCCCGGGCAAATATTGGCCCAAGCAGCACACGTTTGGTACTAGGTGGCGAGTAGATTTTTTGGTGATTTGTCAACCACTGTATATATATATATATATATATATATATATATAGCAACTGTAAATATTACTGTATGTTCATTTGCATGGCTTAGACAGGTCTGCAACCCTGTGTTTCCCCATTGTCACCCAGCATACAGCGCTTCCACTGCAGCAAAGGAGTCTGAGAAATGACATGCAAATGAGCACTCAGTGCCACCTTTTGTCTCAAGCTCATATTACACAAGCCAATCCTCAAGCCAATGCATGCTGTTTTAAACACAGCTTTTAGACAGAGGCTGGGATGAGATGAGATGCAAAGCCATTAGACCCACTCACATACATGTTTCAACCTTGATGGGTATCATCAGTGTGAGGTTGGTCTTAATGGCAAAGCAGGTTTGAGACTAGACTAGGTAATCACCACTATCATTAAGGTTATGGTGGGTAAAAAAAGTGACAAAAACCCTCCACAGTAAAGCATAAAGCAACTGTAAATATTACTGTATGTTCATTTGCATGTCTTAGACAGGTCTGCAACCCTGTGTTTCCCCATTGTCACCCAGCATACAGCGCTTCCACTGCAGCAAGGGATTCTGGGAAATGACATGCAAATGAGCACTCAGTGCCACCTTTTGTCTCAAGCTCATATTACACAAGCCAATCCTCAAGCCAATGCATGCTGTTTTAAACACAGCTTTTAGACAGAGGCTGGGATGAGATGCAAAGCCATTAGACCCACTCACATACATGTTTCAACCTTGATGGGTATCATCATATATATATATATATATATATATATATATATATATATATATCATTTTTTTTCCCTGCTCAGATTCGAAAGCTGGATCCAAAGTTCGACTCAAACTTCCAAACCCAATTTGAAGTCACATTTCGATCCCGAAAATGTACCCATCATTATGTAGCATACAGTAGTGGTAAAACACTCCATAATAAACCATGATGCAGCCATCAAAGGGGTTAAATGTGCTATAGGAATACAGCACAATCCTAATTGTATCACTTTTCACGCTTAATATCACACAAGTGCTAATATCCCCCAAGTGCACTTAAAATAATTCTAGCTTTATCTCAACCTCTGATTGCAACTGCATGTTGACTAATTGTTACACTGCGGTATTAATTAAGACTAATTAGAAGTAGGTCCATCAAAGAACAAGAATAGCCGAAGATTTCAGGTGTGCGGAGTTCATGCGTAGTCTCCTGGGATTCATTAATGAGATGAGGCCTGAAGGATATTTACAAAAAAGTTAATGTTGGTCCAAAAAGGAAGTCAGAGCTACGACCTTCATATTATCATGAGCTTGTAGTCCAGACTTGGTCCTGAATGTCCCAAGTAGAAGACGGGTTTTTAAGAGCCATGATAAATTGTAATTACAAGTAGATAACAAAGACTGGATTAAAAACTCACAGTGATATGAAACCATGTTGGCAATACTATAACTGACAACTCCAGATCACAGTGTGATAAAGAAAATAGTCTGATCTTTCTTCTGATCTGTTACAGTGCTCTTCATCTATTGTCCGAAGAGGCTGGATCAGATGAACATCTGTACACAAGAGCCACAAGAGTAATATCATAATGAGACTTTAGATATATTTCAATAAAGTCAAAATTATTATTCATCAACATTTTGCTGACATTTATAATATCCGTACCCTACGTGTTGATATTACCTTGGATAAGAAGTGAGTTTTAGTGTGACACACTGCACTTAGCCGCTAGAGTGACGGCAAAGAAATTAGCAGGACCATACAGTTCAAGTGTAACGCTGTGCTCACCACAAACAACGCGGGACCCCGTACTGAGGTGGGAATGGGTATAAACGCCACCCACAGCCACGGGGGCACGTCTGCAGTGCGGATAGTCAGGCAGCCGGGTCAGGATTGGAGAGAGTAGAGTGGTTAGGTATTTCCCGAGGTCTGAGGTAGTAGTCGATAGAATGGTCAGTGTCCGTTTAGCCGTGGTCAGGGGTTGGAGCCAGTAGGAACGTAGAGGTCCGTAAACCGTGGTCAGGAGTCCAAAGTAATAGTTGGGTCGGTACACAGGAGGTCAATCTGAAACAAGGAGTTAGGAGACAAGTCAAGGCAGGACAAGGAACCAGGAAGTGGGAGAACGGCGCTAACTGGAACTATGCTCAGCCAAAGTGCAAGCGGCACAGCTGAGCATATATGGGAGAGCATGACCAATGAGAGAGGGGGGCGGAGTGGAGGCGCTGCCTCCACGGAGGCACGGATAGGAGAGACACAGGAGACAGGTGGGCATGATAGAGAAAGTTGAAACGCAGCTTGGGAGCGGTGCA
Source organism: Ascaphus truei (assembly GCF_040206685.1). Lineage (NCBI taxonomy): Eukaryota > Metazoa > Chordata > Amphibia > Anura > Ascaphidae > Ascaphus > Ascaphus truei. The sequence goes on along the minus strand of NC_134491.1, from coordinate 62,279,255 downwards.
CACGCGTCACGCGTGTGCGCTGCGTGACCCTGATGCTCGTCGCAAGCGGGGGCAGAGCCTCTGTGACATCTAGAAAGCTCCTGCGGGAGTGTGCGCGCCCTGTAAGGATAGTGGGGTTGCGCAAGACATCAGGTAAGGAGGGAGTGCGCCGCGGGGGACGCGCTCCCCAATTCCTTACATCAAGAACCACTCCGTATTTGGCTCGCTGACCAGAAGCTGAAGAGCCTAAAGTTACAAACAGACCTGGATTGGATCATTATCACACTGTGACCCTGCTTGACAAAGGGCTTGGTGTAGACCAGATGCTCTTCAAAATAAATCTGGGAGATTTCGTCATTTCCGAGGTGGTGAGGCATGTTGCGCCATACGGGTGCCAAGGGTGAGTCCATATTCCCGTATTAGAAATCGCCACCGGCAGACCTGTGACAGGTATCCCACCTTGCGCCATCAGGGTTTGCAGTATCCCCCTCAAAATTGTTGCCAGCTCCAATGCCCCTGACATGATAGGAATGGTCACCTTCTGGGCCTGCGAGGGCCCCCCAGGCAGAGCTGCAGACAGATTGCCTGGGGCCAAGGACTAGAGTTAGGTCTACCCCCTAACATGTGTCGGCGGTATTGTGAGCTCCTCCCCCATTTCACACAGTATGAGTCCTCTCTATTTCCCTCCCTCTTCCCATGTATTTCTCTCCCTTCAGTCTCACTCCCTCAACCCCACTCAACCCCCTCCCGCCTCCCCTGTGTCTCATTCTTACTCCCTCTTTTCCTCACTCACTCCCTCCGTCACTCTCATCTCTCAGTCACCCCGATCTTCCGTCAATTACCCCACTTTCATTCCATCTCCCACAAAATACATACCAAAAAACACTCACCCAATACATAGTAAAAAGACCCCCCAATGCATATAAAAAGACCCCCCACTGACCCCCCACTCCCCACCACGTAATATAAAAAGATCCCCACTCCCCCCAATACATATAAAAATACCCCAACCCCCCACAATAACTACTAAAAAGACCCCCACTCCCACCAATACATATAAAAAGACCCCCAGCCCCCCCAACACATAAAAAAAATAGACTTACCTTGGGGATGGTCAGGCCGCGCCCGGTGGCTGCCGGGCCCCAGCTCTCCAACAGCTGCAGGCCTCTTTCTCACTCTGTCCCACATTGAGCTTCCAAAGTCAGCGCGCACTGGAAGCTGAGGCTCAGCTCAGTCTGCACTCCCATGCCTTAAAGGACACGAGTTTGGAAGCTGGTCATCAGAAGAAGGTTAACGAGGGTTTCCTTTTTTCTTGAAATTGGGGGGGGAAAGAGGATCCTACAAAGGCGTTTGTAGTCAAGCGGGTTGTAGCGGGTTTGATGAGGGGGGTGGCGGTGATAGACAGCAGAAGGCCAGTTATGCCGTTGATTTTCAAAAGTTTGGTTCAGGTTACAGGGAGGGATTGTTACTCAGTGTTCAAATGCTTTATCTAGCCTTTATCCTGGCCTACTTCACAGCACTGTGGCTGAGGGCATTAGTTTAAGCATCCCGGCAAGGGGGAAGGGGCTTAAAGTTTGAGTATGTGGCACTGGGGTCAGGAGGGCCTTTACACTTGATTATAAGCAGGTCGAAGATGGATCAGCAAAGCCAGGAAGTTGGGTTTCGCTGCTAGGTTTATCATGGAGTAGGACATGCCCAGTAAGGTAATCGAGCCATTACTTGGGCATTAGACCTAATGTATCGGGTCCACTGCTAGTGCATGCGGGCGGGGAACCTTTATCTAGGTTCCAGTACCAGCGGGTATTTCAGGCATGCCTTAAGAAACTTGGTTAGGATGGGGTGCAATTTGGGGCGCATTCGTTCTTGATCGGGCGGCAATGGAAGTAGTAGGGCCGAGGTGATTCTGAAAATCGGACATTGGGAGTTGGAGCGTTATCGGTCTTACGTAACGTCCGCATTGTTGTAAAGGGGGTATTTGCTGATCTGATACTCGTTGTGCCGTTTCAGATTTCGTGGCTAAAGATGTATGGATCGTCAGGGATTCGTCAGTGTGGAGGTTTGTGCGAGTCATGTAGGCGGTTAAGGGGTCATGGGGAAGTTTGTGGCGCAATGCGGGGGCTGGGTGCTCAACAATCCGGTCTTTACTTCCACACCTATTGGAAAAGGTACCCGGGCGCTATCTCTCTGTGGCTTGATGCAAATATAGAGATGTAAAAAGAAGGGGGGGGGTGATACTGCCTGATAATGGTATTCGTTTGATGTCCTTCTGTGACTCAAAACCCCAGCAGGATCTATCCAGGACCCTTGTTGGCAATGAATACAAAAAAGAATGGGGGAGCACAGTTATAGGAAACGGGCAGTGTATTTGGACTAGTATTCGTTACAGATAGAGCAGTTTACACAGCTATAAAGGTGTTGGTTCATGGGGCGGATACCAAACTCAATATGTATACATACAATGGTGTGTATGTGTGGGTGGAAAGGTAAAAGAATATACAACTTACACGGCCCTGTGTAAGTTCAGTCGCATCAGGGTTTCTTTGGGTTTCCCGTCACCTTGGAATGATGTGATCTCATAGGGTTTGTATTTCTTCTTCTTGGTGTATATCCAGCTTTCCTCGTTCATTCGATGTGCCCCTCCAGGGGGATTTCCTCTCATACAAACAAAAAGAGGGTAAGGTTAACTCACATATATAAAGAGGCGACAATATGGGGAAGGATGGTGTATTGGTAGACCATTAAAATATAATGGTACGATCATGCACTCACACGGGCTAATGTGAGCCTTCTCTTATCTTGGTATCTTGTTGTTACCCCTTAGGGATGACTTTCAATTGGTTATAGGTAGTGATGAAGGGGGGAACAATAAAAAATATATATAACATAATACTCACACGGGCCAGTGTGAGTGCACACTCCTAGTGGTTTCTTGACACTTTTGTTCCTGTTCTTTATGCAGAGCTCTACTCTTCAGTTGGGACATTTCTAAGCATATTTTAGAGGAGTCAGAGGTGCAGTCGTAGCTCCCCATCCGGACGCGGAAGGAGAGACTCCCTACCCCTATACACGTTACTACTCCCCTAGCTTTTTATTCATTTTAGAAGCCTTTGATTTCTTTTTTCTTGTTTTTATATCATGTTTTTATTTAAATAAAGTTTTATTCTGCAGACCATAGTGTAATTTCATCTGTGTCCACCCCATCTTCAGCCTTAGGGGTGCATAAAGAACAGGAACAAAAGTGTCAAGAAACCACTAGGAGTGTGCACTCACACTGGCCCGTGTGAGTATTATGTTATATATATTTTTTATTGTTCCCCCCTTCATCACTACCTATAACCAATTGAAAGTCATCCCTAAGGGGTAACAACAAGATACCAAGATAAGAGAAGGCTCACGGAGGCGCATGCGCGAGGCTGGAGCAGATGGCAGCATAAAACTAGAGCTCCATCCCCCACCTCCCAAAAAGTCACAAAAACGGCAATAATCACCTAAAAACCCCACAAATAAAGGCAGGAATAGAGTAAGGGATACCCTCACGATGGCTCCACTATCAGCAAAAAAGAAAAAAGAAGGCGATTTAAGAAGATATTTGGGACGTTCTACCCCACGAGGCGCTGCCGCAGCGGGGCCGCCAGAGTCAACAGCAGGATCCGACTCAGAGAGGGAAGAAGACCCCCCCCTGCATCAGCCCACCCAGATGCCTGTCCGGATATGCGATTTTGATCGCTTATACCAAGATATGAAAGACATGATATATGTCGGACTGCAGGATATGAAAAAAGAGGTCCAAGGGCTGGGGGAGAGAACAGGCGCCTTGGAGGAAAAGATGGCGACCGCATCCAAACAAATTAAAAAAACAGATAAAAAAACCACACATTTACAAAACCAGATCGCAGAGATACTAGACAGACAAGAAGATGCTGAAAATCGGGACCGCAGAAACAATATCAGGGTACGCGGTGTCCCAGAAACGATTACGGATGCAGAGGACTTCATAGCCAGATGGCTGGAAACCATATTGCCCGACATCCCTGCGGCAGAAAGAGTGATGGACCGCTGTCACAGAGCCCCCAGAAGCCGCCCGGCAGCAGCAGATCAACCGCGGGATATCATTGCAAGGTTACACTATTTTAAAACCAGAGACGCGATCTTTAAATGTGCAAGAACGGAGGGGGCATGCCGGTTCGAGGGAATCGCTATCCAGCTGTTCCAAGACCTATCCCCGATCACTCTCACGAGACGACGAGCACTACACCCGGTCACCAAACTACTGAGAGACCGGGCAGTGAGATACCGCTGGACCTTTCCGTTCGGCCTGATGGTGATACGGAACGGAAGGGCCATATCTATAAAAGATCCAGGAGAAAGCGAGGAATTCCTGCATAAACTGGGACTGAAGGAGGGCCAGACACAAATCCCCAGGAGAGAGGCACGAGAGGATCCAGAATGGAGCACCGCGGGAGCGCCAAAATCCCCTGAGGCCCGTTGAGCCTCCCAGTTCCCTAAGACTAACTAAGTCCAGTTGACTACACTTGCAGTTTAAAAGTTGGGGCAAAGCTTCCCCCACCAGTTTGCCAAATAAAGAACTTGCCAAAATGTCTGACAGTGTCGCTACCCTGCTGGTAATGCCACTAAGAGGTCTTCACGGGTTGCCTGAAAAAGAAAATTCAAAATCTTACCTGAGGCTGCAAATGGCGATTCGAGGTGAAACGCAAGACACCCAACATGGCGCCCCAGAAAGCGGCTCACAGCATGGCTTCGTTGCGGAAGTGGAGGGCTTCCAGGTGCGGGAACAGGTGAGGAGACGTCCTTCTTCGCGGGCTAACTGGAGGAAAATGGCGACCGACGGAAACGCGTCACCGGAAGTGGACCAGACGCCATCTTGGAGGTGGCAGACGGGAAGATAAGCCGGAAAGCATCACTGACAAGCACCGGAAGAGCGCAACACTCTGCAGCAGACTGGCGCCCCCCCACTACCGAGGAACCAAGACGCTGTCAGCACTAATGGCGGCATGAAGCGACAAGCAACGGCAGAGACACTGATCCGCAGCGGACGCAGAGAACAACGAGACTAACCGGGCAACGGAGGAGTGGAGGGAGGGGAGACCCAATCGGTTAACCAGCGCTTAGCAAGAGATAAGAGAGGCGGGGGCATAGCTTGAAGGGCTAGTCAGAAGCAGGCTATTACACACCACTAGCTAGCAATACGGATCCCAGAACAACAGAGGGTTTAAACGTACATGGGCACTGAGGCAGGCAGGAAAGTACAAGAGAGGATAGCAAACAGGGGCAAACAGTTATTTTATAAAAGTTAGAAGTTACACTCTAATGGTTAATGTATGCAGCTGAACTTACAGTTAGCAAGCTAAGTTACATAAAGTGGCCGTTTCACTATTTCATTATTACACCGCTTAGGCAAGGGAGGAGGGGGGGAGCGCTGCCCCCCGTGAAGGCTTTGAGCACGAGTCTCCACATGGGCGTGGGAGAGAAGACCCACGAGAGGCCCATGGAAGTCCCATTTAGGCCAGCCGAGAAGGATGGGAGAGGGGGAAGGAGGGCCATCCCGAACTCCATCCAGGCTGCACGCCTGAGAAGGGCAGAGAAGGAGATTGGGGGAGCTAGCTCTCGCCCAATCCCCGGAATGTTAATACGTTTTGAAATGATTGTTGAACTGTGTTTTTTTATGTTTCCCCAGTGTGTTTCCCTCTGTACCCCTATGCCATGGCTCCAGACTGTGGACAAGTGGAATCAAGCACAGGAACTCCCGACACCCACATCGCTGTCACCAGAGGCTCAGACGGCTGCTTACGCAAGAGTAAAGGTTGGGAACTGCAATCATGAATAAAGGGATTACTATCATATCACATAACGTCAAGGGCTTCAATAATCCAGGGAAGCGCAGACTAGCTTTAGCAGACTATAAAAAAACGGACCCTGACATCATCCTCTTACAGGAAACTAATTTTTCTAAAACTAACTCACCAAAATGTATTGATCATAGGTATAAGAACTGGTTCTCAGCCTCAGCCACCAAAAAAAAGAGAGGGGTAGCCATTCTGGTGCATAACCGTTTGCCCCTGACGATTAAGACCATTAAAAAAGACTTCAACGGCCGATTTCTCATTTTAAGCGGTGAAATAAGAGGTCAACCAATCACGCTGGCAAATGTTTATGCTCCAAGTGAAGGCACGGAAGCTTTTTTAGAAAGATTTTTCGCTGTACTCCAGAGATTAGCGCAAGGATGTGTAATACTGGGGGGCGACTTCAACCAAACCCTAGATCCTATACTAGACAGATGCACCCCGAGTGGTAAAAATAGCTCTAAGATAAGACAAACTTGGAGTAGAGGGCTGCACACCAATAACCTATTAGATATTTGGCGAGAACAACACCGACAGGATAAAGGTTTCACATTCTACTCCCACCCCCATGACAGATACAGTCGGATAGACTACCTGTTTGTATCAAGTAGAATGGTTTCACAGATCTCCCACACGGGCATCCACGATATTTCGTGGTCAGATCATGCACCGATTGAGCTGCGGTGCACTAATTTTAGTCTAGACAGACCAGGAGCGAACTGGAAGCTCAATGAAGTTTTACTAAAGATCCCCGCAATTGCACAAAACGTGGGGGATAAGATCAGGGAATATTTTCAGGAGAATATAGGAAGTGTGACTTCGCAGGCTATCTTATGGGAGGCCCATAAGGCGACTCTGAGAGGAGAGCTCATGAGGATTGCAAGCAGGCGAAAGAGGGAGAAGGACAAAAAAATCAATCACTTACAAGCAGAATTAGCAGTCCTCTCAACTCGACATAAAAAGAATAAAGACGCAATGACCCTTAAGGAGTTGCTAGACACTAAAACCAAACTGAATATTTTGTTGACCTCCCGGGCTGAAAAAGAGCTGACATGGACTAAGCGGAAATATTTTGAAAAAGCAAACAGGCCAGATACCCTACTTGCCAACAAGCTAAGAGACAAAAACCAAGTCTCCCAAATTCAGACAATTCGAACAAAACAAGGGGACCTGACCTCTGACCCTAAAAAAATAGTCAATGAATTTAAAAAATATTATGAGACCCTATACGATGGGGCGAAGGTGGCACACACGCCAACCACACAAGCACGGCTTAAGACGTTCTTGACTGAGGCACAGCTGCCTACAGTGACCAGAGAAGAGAGGGACGCACTGCAGGCAGAATTTACTAGCTAGGAACTTCTAGAGGTAATGAAGTCATTGAAAGCAGCCAAGGCCCCAGGTCCAGATGGTTTTTCCAACCTCTATTATAAGAAATTTTGTAAAATACTAGCTCCTCATCTACTAAAACTTTGTAATTCCTTCCTGGATGGTGCCCCCATCCCGAGCTCGATGCTCCAGGCGTCTATCTCAGTAATCTACAAACAAGGAAAAGACCCAGCGGACTGTAAAAGCTACAGACCCATCTCGTTAATAAACTCGGATATAAAAATCTTTTCCAAACTGTTAGCTAACCGCCTTAACCAGGTGTTGTCCAAGTTGGTCCATCCTGATCAAGTAGGGTTCATATGTGGTCGACAAGCAGCTGATAACACCAGACGGATTATTGACTTAATTGATCTGGCGCAGAAAAAACATATCCCGTCTATGGTGCTTAGTCTAGATGCTGAAAAAGCGTTCGACAGAATAGACTGGCCCTACTTGAGAGCGACGCTTGGGGCGTTCGGGCTGGGAAGTAGAATGATAGAGGCAATTCTCGCTCTGTATCAGGGACCGACGGCGAAGGTCAGACACCAGGGCTTCCCTTCGGAAGAATTCCAGATAAAGAGCGGCACCAGACAGGGCTGTCCTCTGTCACCCCTCCTCTTTGCGCTTTGTATTGAACCCCTGGCGGCACACATCCGTCTCAGTCCAAATATAACAGGTATCCAAATCAGTGACCAGCCACATAAGGTGGCCCTGTATGCTGATGACGTGATACTCACTCTATCACAGCCCCTCACCTCTCTGCCGAACGTCTTCCAATTACTAGGGGAATTTAATACAATATCGGGATTTAAAATTAACCAGGCAAAATCAGAGGCACTAAATATTAATTTACCTAAGGCCACTGAGAAATTGATCACAGTAAATTTTGAATTCAAATGGCAAACCTCCTGCATAAAATACCTAGGAATAAATATCACAAAACAATCAGATACCCTCTATAAAGCGAATTACCCCAGATTAATTCGGACACTGAAGGAAGATCTCCAGAAATGGGCAGGGTACAACATATCCTGGATCGGAAGGATCCAATCACTGAAAATGAATCTCCTACCCAGGATACTGTACCTATTTCAGACTCTTCCGGTCCCAATAAACAGGGAAGAGATCCTTCGGTTACAGTCCGCAATGGTGAAATTTATCTGGGGTAATAAAACCCCCCGCATCAAAACTAGCATACTAATTCGACCCACTACAAAAGGAGGACTAGCGGTACCTTGCCTGTTGTCGTACTATAGAGCGGCCCAATTAACTCAAATCATCCAGTGGCATACCCACCCTAGCCAGAGGCGCTGGGTAGCGCTGGAAGCGGCCTGCTGTGCCCCGGTGGCATTGCAGGACCTGATATGGCTCCCAAACAAGGTCCGCAAGGACTTCACAAACCCGCTCCCCGCGGTAGTCAGCTCTTTGGCAGTATGGGACAAAAGCAAATATAAGCACGTCTTGATGAGACAACACTCCTTGATGACCCCAATTTTGGGAAACCCTGATTTCGCTCCGGGCCTGCAGAAGAAAGATTTTATTACATGGACACAGAAGGGCTATACTCGCCTTCGACACCTGGAGGGTAGAATATCTATCAAATCGTTTGAGCAAATTAAGTCTGAAAAGTCAATTCCAAATTCAGAATTCTTTAGATACCTCCAGCTAAGAGCTTTCTATGACAAATTTCCCATCCGCGCTAAACGCACTAATTTTGAGCAGCTCTGTTCTATTGGAACAGGAACCAAGGGACTTATCTCTACAATGTATAAAGCGGTGGTCTGTCCGACTCCTGACGCTGACGTGACATTAAAATATAGGAACAGGTGGGAAAGAGATCTAGGAGACACATTAAAGGACAAAGACTGGGATCAAATCAGCTTGGCGGCAGCTAAAAGCGCGATCTGCACGACATTAAAGGAGAACGCGTATAAAGTCCTAATGAGGTGGTATCTGACTCCAACACGATTATCAAAGTTTGTCAGAGGTTACCCCCCATTGTGCCCTAAACAATGTGGGGAGCAGGCAGACTTGCTACATATGCTGTGGGGCTGCACCAATGTACTCCCAATCTGGGAGGAGATCAGAAATTGGCTTCAGAGAATTCTCGACTGCACGATCCCTTTGGACCCCTGGTTGTTTCTGCTGGCCAGACGCACTCAGGGGCTAAACAGGTCGGAGCACAAATTAATTGCACATTTTGCAACTGCCCTGAGGTGCGAACTCGCAGCATTGTGGAAGCAACCGGATATACCAAACATCCCAAAAATCAGGAATCGAATTTGGCACGTTTGCCGGATGGAACAGTTAACGAGTCTGGTTAACGACACCGGCACAAATTTTCTCAAAGTCTGGTCACCATGGCTAGATCTGAACGATATCCCAGGGGTCAATGCCTCCAATATACTGCTTTAATAGTTGTAGACGCGTTCTCCTTGGATGGAGGGTAGAGGACAGAGAGACATAGACGCTTATCAAAATAAGGGGATAAATAAAAGGGGCAGAGAAAAGGATAGACAAGGGCCAAGATACACCAGAAGAGTTCAGCAGCCAACGCTACGACAGCAGTCACTGTGAGATCTTGCGGACCAGCTGTCCTCTAAGCCCAAGAAGTCCAGGAGACAGCGAGAACCACAACCCCTATGTGGAGTCCAGCTCAGCTGGAATCGTTCGATGGCAACCCCCCCCCTCCCTACCTCCCCCCCCTGGTGTAGTATGTCGGTACGTCTTGTTGGTCTGTTCGTAACCCCAGTATGTCTTTTGTGAGTATACTTATAATATGAGTTGTTGTGGATACATTTGTATACGACAATGGGTTGGAAGAAAATGTGATTATTGTACCATGCACTCAATAAAAACTTTTGGTTGAAAAAAAGAGAAGGCTCACATTACACTACCGACACACTTTATTGCAGCACGGCTAGCACCGCAAGCCGGGGGATGCCCCGGCGTGCTAGCTGCACTCCCTCAGCGTGCCGCGCATCACCGATGCGCGGTCACGCGTCATCGGGTGCCTGCGCCCCCTGCACGCGCGTCCAGGGCTCCCCGAGGGAGCCCTGGTGTCCCGCGATGTGGGGGACGGCGGCAGGGGGTTCCGGGGGACCCGGCGGACCCGGCAGCGGGAGTGAGAGCGCCCCGATCGGAGGGCGCTCCTCCGCTGCTTTGGCGCGCGCCGGGCACCCTCCGGCGCGCGCCAGGTTACTGCTGCGGCCGAGACCGGGCAAATGCTCGAATAAACTCGGCCGCAGCAGTAGCCCGTGTGAGTGCATGATCGTACCATTATATTTTAATGGTCTACCAATACACCATCCTTCCCCATATTGTCGCCTCTTTATATATGTGAGTTAACCTTACCCTCTTTTTGTTTGTATGAGAGGAAATCCCCCTGGAGGGGCACATCGAATGAACGAGGAAAGCTGGATATACACCAAGAAGAAGAAATACAAACCCTATGAGATCACATCATTCCAAGGTGACGGGAAACCCAAAGAAACCCTGATGCGACTGAACTTACACAGGGCCGTGTAAGTTGTATATTCTTTTACCTTTCCACCCACACATACACACCATTGTATGTATACATATTGAGTTTGGTATCCGCCCCATGAACCAACACCTTTATAGCTGTGTAAACTGCTCTATCTGTAACGAATACTAGTCCAAATACACTGCCCGTTTCCTATAACTGTGCTCCCCCATTCTTTTTTGTATTTGATTCCACACCTAGCTGTTTATTTAGGTCCGACAGGGTGCACTTGTTCAGACATTGGTTCGGACCTTTTTAATAATACACTGCAGGATGGGTTGGAGAGGGTCCCTGCGGGTCTGGCGATATCGGTCTAGTTAAAGGGGGGTTAAATATCCAGGTGGGGCTGGGAGTGGAGAGTGGGCGGGGGTCATTTAAACATGACTTCCGGGAACCCATTCGTGTTAATGGCTGGATCATGGGGGCCCTGTCTGGGGGTCATCAGTTCACGGACTTTTGACCTTTCTCCCATTGAGCGAGCACTCTGGCAGGGGTTGGTATTAGCCCGATTATTTAATGTTTAAATAAAAAGCTGCGGCCTTGTACCTCCAGACCTGGTTTCTGTCGTTACTTGTTTGATATTTAGGTGGGTGCCAGATATTTGGGGGAGAGGAGGGAAGCTCTCTCGCAGTCTCCCTGGTCAAGTTAGACCACTTGTTCCCATACTTTTTCATGCTTCCACTCTCATTGCCTGATGTAAAAAGAGATTAATGAGTTCTATGTTTACGAAGGAGCGCTAAGACTCCATACAATTAGTGTGCAGTAAGGTGGTTTATGGCTTTGTAAATATAGGCCAAATTACGTGCTCACTGGTGCCAGGAGATGACAGTTGGTTTCTGCCACTTTTAATCTTTATTCAAAATAATATAGGTTTGTGCAGATCTACGAAGCAAGTGGGATAGAACAAAATAATGGTTGAACTACTCTCAGCAGCCTGTTTTAGCAATGCTTGGATTATTCCAAATTTGCTCAAAAAAAAGCCTGGCAGTCATGTATATTAACGCCATCAGTCGCCTATAAACATACAGTACTGCGTACGTCATCAGGGTTTGCATGTTTTCTAGGGAACACCAGTGCTCCATAAGAGCTCCCCTTCCGGAAAGCGATCACGTGATCGAATGTACCAGAGAGTCCATGGTCACGGAGATGGCAATACACTCTAGGGCTGAAGAGGTCCACTGGTGAGTCTTTAAACGAAAGTTTTTGGTCCCTCCAGCCATTAAGGAGTTAAACGCTTTATATTCCAGGCCGAATCCTAGTTTTTATTTTCGTTTATTCTAATTTATATCGCTTATTGCATCGGTTGCCAGGTTTGTGGTCCTCTGCCTGAATCCTAATGTGTTTTCCCTGTTTACCCTTTGAATGAGTCTAACCGCATTACCATAATGTGCACCTTCCGTAGCCAGCGACTAATGCCTTAATGCATCTTTCCATCCCCTCCTGCAAGATATTAATGCAATGTACATCACGTGATCCTAAATCAATATTCCCTATCCAGTGGTAAACGAGGTCCATCCATCATCACCCACCTGCCTGCCCTTTCTTTATTTGATAAAATCATATGCTGTCACTTGAATGCATACGGATGATGTCACTCTCCGTCTCTCTCTCCCCAGCCTGATTTATTACGATTAGAGTGAGTGCCCGAGGCAACTGTGATGCCGCAGCTGAGGCATCATATGAGTTAAATGGCTTTCCCAGTAATGCAGAATTGTGTTCTATATCCTCCTGTGTCTTCCTACATAAGCTGCCCGTATTTGTTGTTACATCTTCTGGAGATTTAAAACTCATTTCTTTTGTCTTTTTTTTTTTTTATAGTGGGAAGTAAGGATCCATGTGCATCTTTTTCTGTTACACGGCTTGGAAGGATTAGATAAATATGGTAAAAACTCCCCAGAGCATTTGGCTACCACTGAGACATTAAAAAAACAAACACAAAAATAATATATATATATATATATATATATATATATATATATATATATATACACAGTATAAATTGCCCTCATCCATAAGAATGGAGACAATGAAGATCTCAAGAACTACAGACCACCCAGTCTACTTCCGATCACGTATAAGATTTTTACGAAGATTCTCCCTAATCGGCTGCAAAAGACCCTGGACTTTGCCCAGCAGGGAGAACAAGCTGGATTTTGGAGTGGATACAACACTATGGACCACATCTAAGTTGTACAAGAAGTGAATTCCCGGAATAATGAATTCGATCTACCACTCAGTTTAGGATTAAAACATTCTGAAAAAGCATTTGATCCTACCTATACCTCAGCCGTTTTAAGAACATTAAGAAGTCAACCTGTTGAAGAAGGGTAATAAAGAAAACAACCAGGGAAGCGCTATATTCGTTGGGATCAGGCTCAGCAGCCAATTTTATGTATAAACCACATATAAAACAATAGCATAAAATAGCATGAATGAATACACAAAAATATAATATATAAAATGAGTAACACAAGTCTCTGCCAGTTGGAGATTGTCCAGGTGATGTAAGTGCAAGTTAATGCCCCTGTCTGATGTGACAGACTCGGGCAAGAGTGACCTTTGAGAGGTATAAATCCAGAGTGGTAGCTGGGATGGAAAGCGCTACCAACTGTGCAGGTAATGAAGTGTGTAGAAATGGGAAGGTGCCGTAGGCATCAAATATGGAAAAAGCTCACCCAGACTTCAAACTCTTTGCGCTGGTGGCTCCTTTTATTTCCTCCTTCACAGCCTCGCTGCAGAAACTCCGCTGCACAGCTCTCCTGGGCTTGCACACCAGGGATGGAACTACTCACAGGGCGCCGGGTTTCCGGGTATGACGTCACGGCCGGACGTGACGCACCAACCCTTCCCGGCTGTGCCTGGAGCTGCCGCAGCACACAGGGGCTGAGAGCCGAATTTCACACACCTCACACAGCTTCAAAGTTCCACAGCCTCCGCAGTACACTCTCCAAGGGACTCCACGTTAGACCACCAGGACTGGGGCAATGAGACAGGGATGCACAAGAGCTGCAACCCCTCTAGACTCCTCCTCCTACGCGTTTCAGCACGTGACGTGCTTTCATCTTTTTCCCCCCCCCCCCTTTTTTTTTTTTTTAATCACACTTGGATTTATTTAATAATCCATTTTACGGTGAGTGGTTTCAGGAACAGATCACCAGGCGCACAAATTTTTCTTTTGTTTGCTTGTTGAAGAAGGGTACACTGATTAATTATGAGGAACATTTATTTAAATGCCACATCAACCATTAGATTACATCAACATACAAGCAAGATAAGGATTACCAAGGGCATGCAGAAAGAGGACACAATGTCATCAAAGCTTTTCATAGCAACACTTGAAGAATTGTTTAGGACAATGAATTATTTCATCGTCAGAAGAAAAATTAATATATCAAAATTAATGGTGAACTCGTAAATGTCCTTCAACATTGTTATTTTTTACACGTTCAGAAGACCACCAGCAACAAATCAGAGAAGTCACCAAAGCAAGCAAGAAGGTGGACCTCCATATGAATCTCGGCATGATCAAAGTGATGTTATATGCGTCAGCTCTACCAAATTAATGGAATAGAACTAGAATATGAAAACAATGTCTACCGTGGCCAGCAAGTATTAATGAATGGGAATCTTTAATAAAAAAATCAATAGGAGAACGAACATTTGAAGGATCGCTTTATGAAGAAACAAGATAATTTTTCAAAGGAACCTTCCACTGTGCTTTAAGAGGAGAGTTATATTTGCAATTATTAGATAGCTCCACAGAGAGACAATATTATATATATCCAAAAATATTTAGCATGGTGCATACGGTTATTGAATCTTCCCTAAACCTCCAGCACTCAGTCCGGAACTGAAATGGGTTAATTTCAACTCCAGGGACCCCCTGCTTCCAGAGATACTTACCTCTGTGGTGGGTGTTGGTATCACTGCAGGTTGCAGCTCTTACAGTGCTTTTTCAAGTTAACATAATGGCGGCTTTAAATGTCCTGTGTCTTGAGGGCCAATAGGAAGCTGTGATGACATCCCGTGCAGCTTCCTATTTGCCCATGTGACGATGGACATGTAAACATGAAAGAGATACTGGCACCCCATACAGAGTTAAGTATCTTAGAAAGCAGGGGGACCCCAGAGCTGAAATCAACATGATTCAGCTCCGGAGACCCCCTGCTTCTAACCATTAGAAATAAAAAAGCAACGAAACATAATGTGTCCCCAGCTGTGCTCCTTTAACAGGAAAGTGTGTGACCAGTGTGTTCTGGGTGTGCTCGTGTATGGACGTACACTGGCGACACACTTTATTCGAGCTCGGCTAGTCCCACGAATTCGGGTATACCCGGGTGTATTGAGGTTTGTGACTGTTTTCTGCCCGAGTGCATTGGGTTATTTTCCAAGCAGGGATTGAAGCATTTTATTCCCACTGGCTGCAATACTGCACAGTATATATATATATACTGCATTACAATTCATGAATTTATGCCATCTGGTAGACACGCGAAGCATTGCAGCCTATTAAATCCTAATCATTATCATTTAACAGATCAGCCGCCCGTCAGCCAGGCATGAACCCAGGCTGGGAAGGCAAACGCAACGGGGCTTGTCAGAGGTGAGGAGCGGCGCATTCCAGGTATCTGCCAGGTACATACTGGGTATTTGCTCGAATAAAGTGTGTCGGTGCAGTATAACTCAAAACATAAATGTGAAGATAGTTCAGAGCAAGCAGCTCAAAGTATAGAAAGATGTATGCTGGGTATTTCCCAAAGAGACAGGAAAAAGAATGTGTTCGCCAGGGTAAAGAAATGAAAATGATTGTGGGTGGGTCAAATCGCAAAAAGAATCCATGAAATACCAAAAGACCAAGACGACAACCCTAAAGTAAGAGGGGAGGGTAAAATTGGCAAATGTGTTGAACATTGTGTGTGTGTGTGTGTGTGTGTAACCCTCCCTGCCCAGCTCGCTCGGGAGGTTACATCGAGCTAGTTGTGTGTTTGACATCAGCAATGGTTTACCTTGTCTCAGGGTGCTGTCTGTGGTCGGCTGGGTGATGGAATAGATGGGCGCCAGGAGTTTTTATAGTACAACTTCAATCTTTATTCCTGTTCCCATGATTGGGCACATAGTGTATAACATTCTTTGTTATACAGTTTATATAATGTGAGCAGTACTAGACCACTCTGCTACTAATATTATACATACATATTCTCTGTCATCCTAGGGCACACGTAGTCACACATGTGACTACAATCACATGCCCCCTAGTAACATGGGCATCTGAACTAGGAGTTCCATAATCCTATATTTGTACAATACTTCCCAAAATCTTACAAAGAGTAGTACAAGAGTACTCTACTATCTATCAATACTATCTTTACTCATCAGCACATAACATATTTACTATACTTTACTGAAAAGGCCCCCAAATTGTATGGAGCCATAACTTACACGGGGAACTATTTAAAGCTGCAGACCAAGCAATATTCTGCATTTGTGTTTTTTGTTTTAAATAAATCAGTTCTGTACTATGAGAAATACTTGTTGCATTTTTTTAATGTATTATAATGTATGTGTTCTGTTATAATGTAACAAGCATTTTTTGTTTCTATAGCAACCATTTACAACGTCACATCTCTTTCCTCTTCTGAAACAGGCTGTGGCACACTTTTTTTTTTTTTTGGAGCCCTGCCCTCTCTCTAGCAATGCACCAATTGTATATGGTCACATGATCTTCCCCATAGAACTCTCCATCTTTGGTCCTCTTCTTCTGCCCTGATAGCCATTTAGTGATCGCGAAAGATCACAGGAGAATGGATTGATCGGTAATTTAACTAATTACTTGTGAATTGTATTGGTGCACATATTAAAGGGAACAAATTAAATTTAAAAAAAAGGCAGCTTGGACTGCCCTTATCTGCAGCAGACCATCTCAGACCACCACGAACTGTAGTGCATGTTTCAACCCGAGAAATGGTCAGCTAACAGCCGCTGCATCTGTAACCTTCCAGAATTGTTTCTCTCTTATACCCCTTCTGACACAGTACCCATGTGTCACCACAGGGAGGAGCTTAGCATCTACTGCTTACCATGAACACCTTGCGGTACACTAGTAAACCCACAAAGGTGTTACCTACTGTATATATAATGATATATTTTTTTATTATTTATTTTGTACTATAAATACGTTTAGATTGTATTAATCCCTAACATATACTCTGGTAAACAACTACAATGTGAAGGCAGCATCAGGGATGTTTCTTGACATCACTTGGAGTCGGTATGGCAAGAAATGTATCGTTCTCATTTACTCCAGAACAGCTCCTCAATCGCTATCCATCATATAAATGTGTTGTGCAATACACTCTCCCACACTGAGCCTTCCACTGCTCCAACCGTCGTGCAGAGTAATGTTCTGAATTCACTCACGCTATTAGGTTTAATAAATTAGGACAGGGGGAGCTATGTATCAAACGCCACAAGTTGACCTTTTATCCGATATACTGATTCTGGGAGCGCCATGTGGAGCTTGTGTCTGATAGAGTTTTGGGGGCTTGTTATGACTGAAGAAGAATCCGCTTTTAGACATTGCCCCACCAGATACTACATTATTTTTAAGACTGTTAACATTCCCATTGGAAACACAAGCTTTCTTTTGTTTGTTGGTTTTTTTTTTACAATCTTTACCTAATGTCTTTTGGTAATAAGACTTTTTGTCAGTTCTCAAGGCACAGGTAAATTATGAATACACCAGATAGAGCTAGCAGCGGACATTACAGACTCGCGCATGCGCAGTTGCGATCGCGCCCGCGGCCCCAATGTTAAAGAGGTCCACAAGGAACTACATAACCCAGAAGCCTCTGGGGACTGCTCTTTCACCCCTATCACATGCAATCATTCAGCCAATAGGGGTTGCAGATTCTCCTGCTCACAGGATATGGATATGACTCACTCACACCATGCTAGTCAGTTGGAGCTGGGAGCAGGTTAGGAAGGGTGTGTGCAGGGAGCTGTAGCCCCTGCACTAGGCCAGGTTACCCCCCCCCCCCCCCAGGCCCCAGATAGGCCCTGAGCCATATCATAGATTGTGGTTGCAACACAAGGTCCCTAGTTATGGACCCTGCCCCTTTTGTTATTTGCTGAGTTCAGGGACACAGTTCACCTGCTACGCGGTCATGATCATTGTGTCTGGACTCAGACCATCACTCAAGATAGAGACTATCTTCATAGTGGGACTGTATGGCGGGACGTCACCCCACGTAGCGGAGGTGATGTCGTGAATCACGCTTTCGGATCCATCATCCAAGTACAGCATCTGCGCGTCTGGGTGTGGACACACCCGGCAGGTACCTTCATCATACACCAAGTGCACCACCCCTCATCACAACTTATTTATTTATTTATAAAATGTTTTACCAGGAAGTAATACATTGAGAGTTACCTCTCGTTTTCAAGTATGTCCTGGGCACAGAGTAAAACAAATAATACATGGTTACAAATACAGTTACATAAATGAACAGGGTATACGTTACAGTGGCGGCTGCCCTGAGTCCAAAGCGGCCGCCACCGCGGGTAATTTAAAACCGTGTGCAGGCGCGTTTTTTCCTCGATCCGTGCCGTGCGGCCGCGCGTCACTGGTGCCTCCGTCGGTGAGCCGATCACACGTGCCACGGTTCCGCCGGCATCCCGAAGGCATCCGTGATGCGTTGGGTGCTGGGGATCACGCCTGTATGTGTGGGGGATCAGGGGAAGCAGAGGCAGAGCAGCCAGGGGTCGCGACCGGAGGAAGGGAAGGGAAGATGCGGCTGGCGCGCGGCCAAGTTCGGCGCCAGCCGAAAAAAGCCCTGGAAAATTACGGCCATTTGTTAGATTAAAGCTGGCCGCAGCAGTATATACAATACATTGCATGCACAGTTAGAGAAGATGTATATTATAGGCTTATGTAACAGTTACAGACCAGATTAAAATGTGAGACAGTCTTAGTGGGCAGCGCTGTCTCACACTTAGGTGGGTGGGGGACTCTTGGGGATGGTGTGGGGATACAGGGTGACACTATTGTCATATGGTTATTGTTATATTGTGTTGTGTTGCATATAGTAAACTGTTTTATCCATATTCTGGTATGTGGTTCCTGTGTCAGGGGTTATTCTACACACTAGAATCCCTGCACAGGTGGAGGCGCTGTAAGCATCGTTTCTGGAAAAACTCCAGGCTCCCAGTGGCAGAGGTTCAGGCCTCCTGTGAGCAGGTATTGCACCATACATGGTAACAGGTATATTCCCACACAGGGCCTCTATCTGCGATTGGGGGGGGGGGCGGGGTGGAGGGGGAGTGTGTTACATACGTATTACCCAAGAGTATACACTGATAAGTGTGCTTAACTAACAATGTTTTAAAGACTGCCCATTTATCTTCTACATTTTTTCCTGAAAAAACATCATCCCATTGTATTACTACTAGATTAGACCTCAGTTTATTAAAATCTGCTTTTCTAAAGTTTAAGGTCTTTGTTGAACCCAAGTAATCTGTTTTTTGATAATTTATTTCAAATGAGACCATGTTATGGTCACTGTTACCCAAATGTTCCAGGACTTTGATATTTGTTATTACTTCTACATTGTTTGATTTGACTAAATCCAGTATTGCCCCTCTCCTGGTTGGTTCTTCAATAATTTGGGTCATATAATTGTCTTTAAGCACCCCCAAAAACCTGTTTGTAAGGAATCCGGTACGGGCTTTGATTCTAGCCTTGCAGACCTCTGCAGTTACAAAGGTTTCCTCTGGCAATCAATGGCACATGTGCTGCCTCTCATTGCAGCTTCTGCCCTGTGCTCTATCATGGGAGGAATGTTCACACACCCTCCCCCGTGATTGGATCTCTGCCCTTTATATGCTGGGCTTTGGCTCTGAATCAGAGCCGAGCATAATCCTTCTCTGGACGTTACTGTCTCTGCCACAAGCCGCCTGGCTTGTCTCCTTGTGTACTAACCTCTCTCTAGTTCTCATCTCTAGTTCCTGAGTATCCGGAGGCCTGCTGCTAGTTCCACGCAGAGGCCTGTTCCTGACTCCTGTGCTGAAGCGTTATTTAGCCAGCACTGGTTCCTGGTACCTGCTGCATTTTCCCCTAGCAGTGGTTACCCTTCATTTCCTGGGGCCTGCTGCTATTCTCCACGCAAAGACCGGCTTTGGACTTCTGTGCTGAAGCGTTGGTTTTCCCCAATGCTGCCCTGCGGTGTGCTTCGGCCAGCCTGCTGTCTCCCCCTGCTGAGATCGGCGTCATGGGCCGAGCCCGCTCCTCGCGCAGAGGCCACTCCCGCGCTCACGCTCCTAAGCTGAAGCGGGGAACTCCTAACTACCTGTTGCGGAACTCCTACTTGAATAACGACGATGCTGCCTTCTCCAATCCTGACCCTTTTATGTACGACTATGAGCTGCGCACTCCGATCAGTCTGCGCGGACTAAGGTCGGTGATTATATAACCCCACCTCAGCCCCGCGGTCCGGTCCCGATTTGTGGCGAGCACAACCGTAACACTGTTTCCTTTTGTTGTAACGCTAATCTCATTGCCCCAGTCTGTCTGGATAATTAAAATAACCCTTATGCAAACATCACCCAGTTTTGATGCCTTCTCCATTTGCAAAAGTATTTTAGCTTCCTCAATCTCACAGATATTTGGTGGTTTATAGCATATTCCCACAAACATTTTCTTTATACTTTTACCTCCACTGCTAATTTCTATCCACAAGGTCTCTACATTTTCATCATTCCCTTCATAGACATCATCCCTTATAATAGGTTTTAGATCCGGTTTAACATATAAACATTCTACACCTCCCCTTCTATTTGCTCGATCCTTCCGAAAAAGGGAATAACCCTCTAAATTATGAGTTTCATCCCACCATGTTTCAGTAATGCCTATGATATCATACTGCTCCCTTGCAGCTATTAATTCAAGCTCCCCCATTTTATCTGTCCGGTTTTTTGCATTAGCAAGCATGCATTTCAGTATTTTTTTCAGCCTGTACTATTATCTGCTCCTTCCTTTCTGCGCCAACTTGGTTTAGTCTTTAGAAGTTTTCTAGGATTATCTCTATGTACTATTGGCGTCTCCCTGCTTGTCAACCTCGCACTTACCAAAATTCTACCTCCATAACACCTTGTCTCCTCTTCTATTGTATTTAGTTCGTTATCTGTTTCATTTCCCTCCCCCCTCCATCCTAGTTTAAACTCTCCTCCAACCTTTTTAGCATTCTCCCCCCTAGCACAGAAGATCCCTCTTCATTGATGTGCAATCCGCCCCTAGAATATAGATGGCACCTCTCAGAAAAGGAGTCCCAGTGCTCTAAAAAAACAAAACCCCTCCTTCCTGCACCACTTTCTTAGCCATGAATTAACCTCCCTGATTTCTGACTGTCTCCCTGCGGTAGCGCATGGCTATGGTAGTTTTTCAGAAACTACTACCTTGGAGGTCCTTGCCTTAAACTTTTGGCCTAGATCCCTGAAATCATTTTTTAGGACCCTCCATCTTTCTCTAACTTTGTCATTGTTGCCACGACCGCTGGGTCAATCCCAGCCCCACTCAACAATCTGTCTACCCGATCTGCAACGTGCTGAACCCGAGCACCCGGGAGACAACCAACATATTCAGTTCAAACGGTCATGGCAAAAGATTGCCCTGTCTACCTTCCTAATAATTGAGTCCCCTACCACCACAATCTTTCTTGGTATCTGAGCATCCTGAGTCTGAGCATCCACTCTGTGCTGGTGGAACTATTCCCCTGGCTGCTAATTGTGGTATTTATTTTGGATTGGATTAATTGATTGGTAGTAATTTAGTTCTGTTTATTTCTTCTTTTCTTTGTTTTTAGTTTCCCATTGTTTTGATTACATTGGATCTTGTTTGTGATGTTTTTTTTTTTTTGGTTGACCATTGACTGCCATAGTGTTCAATGATGCCCATATTCATGCACGCCAACAGGGGGGTCTGCTGGGGCTACAAGGGGTCAGGGGAGAATGGCAAATTGCTCCGCTGGAGTCTTGCACTGCAGGAATTTGATTTCTCCATACAGCACATGAAAAGCTCCGAGCACGGAAACGATGAAGGACTTTCCCGACAAACCATTACTTGTGAGCCAAAAGCCTCAAGAGGTGTCAGGCTAGTTGAACTGCCGGACGTGGCGGCAGCAACCGAGCCTTCATCTTGAGGGAAAGAAGCAAAAGGGGGAGAGAGGATGGAGAGGGAGTTGGAGGAGAGAGGATGGAGGGTGAGTGGGGATGGAGAAGCAGTGGGGGAAGGAGAGAGGGTGGAGAGGGAGTGAGGGGGAGAGGATGGAGGAAGAGTGGGGGGGGGGTGAGAGGATGCAAAGGGAGTAGGGAATGGGGAGAGGGTGGAGACAGAGTGGGAGAGAGGGAGGATAGAGAGTGAGTGGGGGGGAGTGAGGATGGGGGAGGAGAGAGGATGGGAGGAGAGAATGGAAGGAGAGAGGGAGGATGGGGGTGAGGGAAAAAAGCAAAAAAAAGGGGGGGGGGCGCAGTGTGATTCAATTTGTTTTATAAATATTTTTTAATGTGTCATGGTTTTATATTTGAAAATCTGGTCACTATATATACAGTATATCATTTAGGTTATGGTTATGAAAACGTGACTAAAAACCCTCCACCGAATAGCATATACGTGTGTGTATATACAGTGTGCGTGTATATATATATATATATATATATATATATATATATATATATATATATATATATATATATATATATATATACAGTGTTCGACAAACCTATACATTTGCACGTCCCGGGCAAGTGGATTCAACATCGTGGCGAGCTCCTATTGGCTCAAGCAGCACACGTGTGGTACTAGGTGGCGAGTAGATTTTTTTGTTCGGCGAGTAGATTTTTTGGTGATTTGTCGACCAATTATATATATATATAATATGGGGATTCCAAAACCACCGTATGCATGATGACGTTATGACATAGTAGTGACGACGTCATCACGCATAAGGTGGTTATGGAATCCCTGGTCAGCTGTGAGCGACTGAGCTGCTTGGAAGTGTGAGCAGAGGTTCCTCCACCTTGGTGTTCGTGCGCACGGCCGCGTACAGGACGTCTCAGCGGTCAGTCTGTGCTTCCCCTCTTCCCGAGTGCTGCGATCTGGTGTCCGGGGATCTAGTGCACTGGGTCCCTTCTGTTTATCATCATTGGACTTTCCAGTTCTCACCTGGGATTGCGAGGAGCACATGTTATCTTTATTTTATGTGAGTTGTGATATATGTGTAACGGGTATTCCACCCCACCCAATCGCAGATATAGTGTGGGTGCGGGGAACTAGTGTTACCAGGTGTGGTGCGTTACCTGTTGGCTCACAGGAGGGCTGAGCTTCCGCCACGGGGAACCTGGGGCAACTATAGTATGAGTAAGAGTAACCTTGTGCTCGGTGCAGCGCCTCCACCTGCGATGGTTCCTAGCAGAGCAGGAATGGTCCCTCGCAGGACACATATATATACTCAGCACACAGTATGTATAAACAGTATTTACTGAGCATGAACTGTGACTCCAATAACACCTCTTTGCATAACATCAAAACAATATATCAATAACAGTGCATCACTCTGGATGCATACTCTTGCCCCACCCACATGTCCAGTAATCCCACTGTATCACACTACCAAGTCATATACATGTACGGGTGTGACTGCGCAGTCACTATGTCTGATGATAGGCCTTGTCGGTGCACTTTATAACGGTACCTGCCCTGGCTCCAGCCACGGGTGCTGCTATACCTCTGGGGTTGGGTTGCCGGGATATCCTCCTACGCGTGGGGTGAATTCCGGCGTGGATAATATCACCGCAGCTCCACACCGTCTGTACCGTGGCAAGGATATGTCTGCTGCCCGCAGACCGCAGTCACTGCTTGCTGGTCCTCCGTGGAGATAGTCCAGCTCTCTTAAAGGTTAGGGCTTGAGCCCAAGCATCGTGGCGGGAAACACAGCATCCGCTGGATCCCTAACTAGCGAATAGCTAATGGGGCAGGGTCCCTAACCTAGGGCCTGTCCCTACAACACTCAACTAGGGTGAGTCAGGGCTATCTGGGGCCTAGGGGAATTGCTGGCCTAGTGCAGAGAATCACTGACTCCTGCACCCTACCTCCTTCCCCTAGCTGCTCCGGTCACCAACTGCCTATCTGCAAAACCCCGCGAAATGTATCTATATCTTGCAAGCAGGGAGCTCCTGCAGCCCTATTGGCTCCCTGGCGTCGCTCCAGAGGCTCATGGGACTTGAAGTCCCCTTACAGAGCCCTCCTCTCATTGGTGGCCTTTCGCGCGCTCGTCCTGCGCATGCGCGACCTCTGCCTTCCCCGCGCCATAATGTCTTCTGCACATGCGTGCGCAAGTCCTAATGGCGGCGCCCTGCACCGGGACCCGACAGCGGCCTGGCAACGCGTCCGCACGTGTCCTTGGCAACCGGCCGCCTGCCAGAGAGTCGCGCTATCCATGCCCACCCTCCCGCATCTCCCCGCGAACGGCTAATACTTCCCTGCTGCCGCGGTGAGTGTCGTGAGGGGGGGGGACAGTGCCACAGCGAGGGACCTGGCTACATCACAGCGCCACAGCAGGGGACCTGGCTACATCCTCCCCCTGGTAAAATCCCCAACGTCCTCGCTTGGGACACAACTCAATATAACTATATACAGAAGTTATACAATGAAAATGCACAACACCACATACAATCTTAACTGTCTCTAGATCAGATTGCACATTTCAGTGAACATCACAATGACCGATTGGATCTTGCTCCGAGAGCACTGCTGAGCCTCATAATAGGGTGCCCCCATTTGATCATAGGTTACCCGAGTTGGAGGGTACCTGACCCTTTGGCTCCGTCGGAGCTGTTCTTCTGCAACTCCCTCGGGGGAGTAATAAACACAGTCCTGAGGCTCAGCCTCTTCCCTTGAGGGGAGAAATGTCTCTGGACAGTCTCTGCTAGGCACAAAGCTCGGGCTCTGTGGATCCAAAGGCTGGCCTGCTGGTGCCACCTTAGTAGGCGTTGGCCTACAGGGCCCTTTACCCGTAGCTCCTCCGGGAGATGCCCCTTCTGTGGAGCAGTCCCTTTGAGAGGGTCCTTCCATAGGATCTTCAGGAGTTTCAGAGTGGGTCTCATTATTGACAGTCTCTTGATCCAGCTCTGATAAGTCGGGCGCAACGGTTGAGCGGTGTCGCCAGTATCTCGGTCTCTTCATCTTCCACTTGTGGAAGGGGGAGAAGATGATTGCGATGCCATACCTTTACCTGGCCTTCAGTGTCTTTGATGCGATAGACCGGGAGGCCAGGCATCTGGGATTCTATTTCATACACTCCGTCTCTCCATCGATCGGCCAATTTGTGTTTTCCTGGGACGCCCAAGTTCCGAAGCAACACAGCGTCTCCTGGCCGAAGTTCCCGATATCTGACCTTATGGTCGTATCGCCTCTTATTGTCAGCATTTAGCTTAGTGGTGGATTTCTCTGCCTGCTGGTACGCCTGCTGCAAGCTGTCTTTGAGTCGTTGCACATATTTGAAATGGGTAGCATTATGTATCCCATCCGTTGAGACTCTAAGACGCACATCCACTGGCAATCTCGCCTCTCGCCCAAACATGAGGAAGTATGGAGAGAATCCACTTGACTCGTGTCTGGTGCAATTGTACGCATGCACCAAGGCCTCCACGTGTCGACTCCACTCTGATTTCTGAGCACTCTGTAGTGTTCCGAGCATGTCTAGTAAGGTCCGATTAAAACGTTCGGGTAGTGCATCTCCTTCGGGGTGATACGGGGTCGTTCGGGATTTGGCAATGTTCAGCATTTTGAGCAGTTCCCTGATCAATGTACTCTCGAAATCCCGTCCTTGGTCAGAGTGAAGGCGGTTGGGAAGGCCGTAATGTACAAAGTACTTTTCCCATAATATCTTCGCCATGGTGATGGCTTTCTGGTCTTTAGTAGGGAAGGCTTGAGCATACCGAGTGTAATGGTCTGTGATGACCAGCACGTTGCATATTCCCCGGCTATCAGGCTCAATGCACAGAAAGTCCATACACACGAGGTCCATGGGACCAGAACTTTTTAGATGGCCCATGGATGCGGCTCGTGTAGGCAGGGTCTTGCGCTATATACACCTAGTACAGCGGCGACAGTGACGTTCAACGGCCTCTCGCATCTTGGGCCAGAAAAAGCGATCTCTGACTAACCCAAAAGTCTTGTCTATACCAAGATGTCCATGATCATCATGTAGGGACTTCAACACCAGGTATTGTAAGTTCTTAGGGAGGACTAGTTGTCGCCTATCCGGGTGGTTGCGGTATTACACCACCCGATAGTGTAAGCAATTGTCTATTTCGAATTTGTCCCATTCCCGCATGAGCAAGGCCACCAAGTCATTGGGCGCGCGTTTCAGAAGGGCTGGGTTCTTCTTTTCAACGGCTCGCCGGATGATACTAATGACAGGGTCTCGTATTTGGTAATCTACCAGATCTTTCCACCGGAACACCTTGTCATGCGTGAGGTGCATCCCATTTGGGTCGCAGTAGGCGGCTGGGACAGCCTGCGACTGGCATCCCAAGGAATCGGCCACTCGTAATTCTGAGAAGGCCACTTGGTCGTTGACTATGGCGGCAGTTCTACACATAGCCCGCACTCCGGGTCCTGGAAGTTCTTCCCATTCCTCATCATCTGGAGTAGCAAGTAGTCCTGGCCTTCGGGAGAGGGCGTCCGCCCCGATATTCAATGGTCCCGGCTTATACTTCAAGGAGAAGCTGTAGTTGCTGAGGGCAGCCTGCCATCTGTGGCCTGCTGCATCTAATTTGGCCGACGTATTGATGTATGTGAGGGGATTGTTATCCGTCCTAACCTCGAAGGTAACACCGTACAGGTAATCGTGGAGCTTCTCAGTGATAGCCCACTTGAGAGCCAGAAACTCCAACTTGTGGATGGGGTTCCTCTGTTCACTGGGGGTCAGACTGCGACTGATGTAGGCGACAGGCCTAAGGCCCTCGGGGTGCTTCTGGTACAGGACGGCGCCCAGTCCATTGAGACTGGCATCCACGTGCAGAACATATGGCTGTTCAGGATCAGCATACGCAAGCACCGGCGCTTCGGTCAGACATTTCTTTAATTTCAAGAAGGCCTGTTCACACTCAGACGTCCATTTATCACCAAACGGTTGGCGAGCAGATACAACCTTCCTACCGGTTTCCTCGGGGTATATCTTCAACAGATTGTTCAGAGGTTCCGCCCTACTGGAGTACCCTTCCACAAAACGACGGTAGTACCCACAGAATCCCAGGAAGGATCGCAGCTCCGTGACATTCTCGGGACGAAGCCAATTCACGACTGCGTCTACCTTGGCGGGATCGGTGGCGATCCCTTGGGCGGACACGATGTGTCCCACGTAGGTCATGGAGGTATGGCAAAACCGGCACTTGTCAAGGGACAATTTCAACCCTTCGTTCCCCAGACAGTCTATCACTTTCAGCAACCATTCTTCGTGCTCCTCTAGGGTTCTTCCGAAGACAATGATGTCATCCAGGTATACCAGACACTCCCGCGGGCTCATGTCTCCGATAGTCTTCTCCATCAGCCGTTGGAAGGTAGCAGGCGCCCCACATATACCTTGGGGCATACGTGTAAATTGGTAGAATCCCAAGGGGCAGACGAAAGCTGTTTTCTCCTGGTCTTCCACATTCATAGGCACCTGATAGTACCCAGATCCGAGATCAAACACGCTAAACCAGTGACTTCCATTCAGCGCATTCAGGATCTCTTCAATGCGCAGGAGGTTGTACTGATCCGGTATTGTACGATTGTTCAGAGTACGATAGTCGACACACGGTCGTACGGACCCGTTCTTTTTCCGCACTACCACTATGGGCGACGCGTAAGGTCCTCGCGACTCCATCACAATCCCAGCGGTTTCCATGTCTTGTATGGCGTTCCTCACATCGTCCACATCCCGAGGGGCGATGCGACGAGAACGTTCCCGGAACGGAGTGGCATCACTCATTCGAATGGTATGTTGGGCACTGCGACTGCACCCCACATCCATCTCACTCGTGGAGAACACATGTTGTCGTTGAAGCAGCTGGGTGGTCAGGCGTTCTTTCCACTCGGTGGACAGCATCGATTCGCCGAAGTTGAAGTCCAGATTGACTACCTGCTCATCCACGGCCGCCGCCTTCACCTGAGGCGTGTTTTCCACCGGGCTGACCGGATATATGCATTCCAACTTCTGATCGGCATCAAATTCCATCGGAAAGGGGGAGAGATTCTGCACATACACGTGGGTTCGTAGAGGGATCTTAGCCATCCATTCCCTCACTTCGGGTAGTACTCTATACCCTCTCTGAACCTCTTCTTCTTCAGGCGTACTCTCCTGCGAGAACAGCTGGTCGCTCTCATCTCGGTCGGGATAACAACACCAGCCGGCCATCTTTTGCACTCCCCCTGGTAATATGGTCGTCAGTCCGCATTGACGATTGCAGAGGTCCCCAGGACGCTCCAAGACATATACCCGGTGGCACTCTTCTCGTAAGATGGGGTCTAGGAGCGAACTGGCCAGCGGCAATTCGTTGGTCTCTTTCAAGTAGGCTCGGATTACAGCTTGTACTATATCAGCATTGGTTCCCAAGATGATTGGGTACTTGCACTGGTCTTGGGGCTCCGGGCATACCATGGCCGCTACCTGCATGGGGTGTTTCTTGCCGGTGTTCAGTTGGAGTATTTCCAGCTGAACCCTTACAATCCCATCGATGGGGTAGTCTTCATTACTTAATCCCCTAACCTTCATATGTTCGGCCGGCCTCAGGGGGCAGTGTTGGAGGTGCTGGTCATAGAACTTGCGGTATATTATGGTTACTTGTGACCCTGTGTCCAGTAGGGCCGATGCGTATATCCCTTCCAGTACAACGGGCACAATGGCCGCAGGGCCCACTTGACTGTAAGCTTCACAGGGTGAGGCGTCATCACTGGGGCCAGAGTCAGAAGGGGCATCTGTGGTTCCAGAATGAGGGAGTTCTGGGTCAGATTCTGCCACGGATACACTGCAGACCATTGATCAGGCTGATTTCCCTCTATCGGGAGGGTGTTCCTCTGGATGACCTTCTCTTTCTGGACAGTTACGGAGGACGTGACCCTTCTTACCGCAGTTATAGCACACAACCTGGTGGCTTTCCGGACGACCCGTGGATGGGGAAGGTGGTCGGTCGGGGGGTCTTGGCTTGTACCCCTTGGACGAGGCAGCAGACTCTTCCTTCTTTTCCGTAGAGCCCTTTCCCTTGGAGGCAGAGGGGCTCTTAGGTTTAGCGGTAGAGTGTAGCATAACATGAGCCTCCTGTATTTTCACTTGCCGCAGCAACTCGGTGAACTTATAGGGGCCCCCGTCCATTATCTTGCTGCGGAGCATGTTGGCTATGGGGTGAGTGGGGCTTGATCCCCGCAGATACTGCTTATGGAGCGCTTCATCCATCCCAGAGGCGGGAATCAGCTTACGATTGAGGAGGATTCCCAAGACCAGCTGCAGGCGGTGAATAAAAGCCGACAAGTCCTCTCCCTCCTTCTGATAAAGATGGAAGTACTTCGTCCAGATCGCTCCTTCGTCTTCTGCTAGCCCGTATGCTTCCAACAGGAACGCCACCATTTCCAACGCCGTCAACTCTGGGTGTTGGTCCCTGTGGATGGTCACAATGGTAGAGGCGGCAGGCCTAAGACATTCCATGATACGCTGCCGCTTTACAGTGTCAGTGCACGACCATTCCTCTATGACATTTACTGCATTCTCCCTCCAAAGGTCTATTCCCTCCTCCCCCTGGGGTATTGGAAGTACTCCCGAGAAGGCCTTAAGTTTCCGGTAGCCTTGAGACTGGGAGGCCAGGGTGAAGGCTTCTACGAATTGAGGTAGTGTCACCCCCATTATGGAACCTTCGTTCGTTACCCTCTCTCTGATATGCCTGGGGTGTACCTCGCGGGGTATGGGGTCGGGTGGAGAGGGCGGACTGTCAGCCCACCTATTGGCTTCTGTGAGGGCGCTTGGGGTAAAGGAGACTTTGGGTTGGGGACGGTCAACCCGGTTTGGCGTACTTGACACGGGTGCAAGTGGTGTCCAAGTACTGGTGGACGGTTCGTCTGGATCTTGAGGAGGGGCTCTTAGTGAAAACATTTCACTTATTACTGGTAAGTCCGAGTATATAAGGGGTTATCCTTCTGGCGGGCACTCGGGGGCTACTAGAGTGTTCGGGGCCACTTCTGGGCATATGTCCCGCCCCACGGTGAATAGTAGGGCACTCCAATGACAAGTAGAGTCGAACACCCTGCCACGGTACCATATTTTATCTGGCCCTAAGAGCTTTCTCAGTGAGTCCCGGATGTCAGTTTCCGCCACTAACGCCGGGACGTTCCCTACGGCAACAACGTGTCTAGGTGGTTCACGGACGGTGGTAGCCCATGCGTGGATCTCTTGACGTGAGGGAATTACGATGATGCTGATCTTTGGTGATACTGTTTTGAATAGGGCACCCCAGGTCTGTGATCTCAGCAGCGCCTCCAAATGTAACAGGTATTCCACCCCACCCAATCGCAGATATAGTGTGGGTGCGGGGAACTAGTGTTACCAGGTGTGGTGCGTTACCTGTTGGCTCACAGGAGGGCTGAGCTTCTGCCACGGGGAACCTGGGACAACTATAGTATGAGTAAGAGTAACCTTGTGCTCAGTGCAGCGCCTCCACCTGCGATGGTTCCTAGCAGAGCAGGAATGGTTCCTCGCAGGACACATATATATACTCAGCACACAGTATGTATAAACAGTATTTACTGAGCATGAACTGTGACTCCAATAACACCTCTTTGCATAACATCAAAACAATATATCAATATCAGTGCATCACTCTGGATGCATACTCTTGCCCCACCCACATGTCCAGTAATCCCACTGTATCACACTACCAAGTCATATACATGTACGGGTGTGACTGCGCATTCAGTATGTCTGATGATAGGCCTTGTCGGTGCACTTTATAACGGTACCTGCCCTGGCTCCAGCCACGGGTGCTGCTATACCACTGGGATTGGGATGCCGGGATATCCTCCTACGCCTGGGGTGAATTCCGGCGTGGATAATATTACCGCAGCTCCACACCGTCTGTACTGTGGCAAGGATCTGTCTGCTGCCAGCAGGCCGCAGTCACTGCTTGCTTGGCCTCCGTTAAGATAGTCCAGCTCTCTTTAAGGCTAGGGCTTGAGCCCAAGCATCGTGGCGGGAAACACAGCGTCCGCTGGATCCCTAACTAGCGAATAGCTAATGGGGCAGGGTCCCTAACCTAGGGCCTGTCCCTACAACACTCAACTAGGGTGAGTCAGGGCTATCTGGGGCCTAGGGGAATTGCTGGCCTAGTGCAGAGAGTCACTGACTCCTGCACCCTACCTCCTTCCCCTAGCTGCTCCGGGCACCAACTGCCTATCTGCAAAACACCGCGAAATGTATCTATATCTTGCAAGCAGGGAGCGCCTGCAGCCCTATTGGCTCCATGGCATCATGGGGTCGCTCCAGAGGCTCATGGGACTTGAAGTCCCCTTACAGAGCCCTCCTCTCATTGGTGGCCTTTCGCGCTCTCGTCCTGCGCATGCGCGACCTTCTTTGCCTTCCCCGCGCCATAATGTCTTCTGCGCATGCGTGCGCAAGTCCCTATGGCGGCGCCCTGCACCGGGACCCGACAGCGGCCTGGCAACGCGTCCGCACGCGTCCTTGGCAACCGGCCGCCTGCCAGAGAGTCGCGCTATCCACACCCACCCTCCCGCATCTCCACACGAACGGCTAATACTTCCCTGCTGCCGCGGTGAGTGTCGCGAGGGGGGGGGACAGCGCCACAGCGAGGGACCTAGCTACATCACAGCGCCACAGCGGGGGACCTGGCTACATATATTTGTGTATTTTTTAAATGCACCTTTTTGCCATTCACTCTGGTGCCTTTTATTTGTTGAAGATCTATCTGCATCACCTGGAGAGAGAACGGAGCACCCTCTCTGGTATCAGCAGCAAGGAAGTGGATGGTCACCTATTATCTTTCAAGTTAATCTCCTTATTTGGATGGTCTGTGCGATTGTGACTATAATATATATATATATATATATATATATATATATATATATATGTATAGTAAATAAATAAAAACAATAGGCTCTCCGTCGGGTAAATCAAGATGATGGGTGCAAATCCTGTAGAAAATAAATAGGCAATACGTTATTGTGTTTGAGACGAATATTAAGAGGCAGCACTCCAATGGATGATCAAAAAAAAGCTTTGTATTGTTAAGACATCGTAGCCACGTTGGTTATGATGTCTTAACAATACAAAGCTTATTTAGACCATCCATTGGAGTGCTGCCTCTTAATATTCGTCTCAGACACGGTATCGTATTGCCTATATATATATATATATATAGTGTTGTATGGTTGGTTAGCACTGTAAACTCATACAGTGCCAGTATATATTGTGGCCGGTGGAGTTAAATGAGATCCACTTAAACTTTTTGCCCACTGGAGGGCAGTAGCGCAGCACAGATGCACTGTATACAATGGGTGGGGGGTGGGGGAAGGAAGGCCAGAATGGTAACGATTTATTTAACGACGTATTGTTCATGCCTTCAGTAAACCTGTCATCTCTACCAATGTCTTTTCAAAATCAGAATGTAACACAATAGTTATGCTCGCAGTGCCTGCCATGCTCAATTTGTTTTCTTCTCTCTGAATATCTGGGATGCTCTCTACCAGTGGTGGCCACCAGTCCAGAAGGGCCACAACAGGTCAGGTTTTTAGGATATCCCTGCTTCAGCACAGGTAGATCAATCAGTGGCTCCAGTCCTCAAGGGCCACCAACAGGTCAGTTTTTTTAGGATATCCCTGCTTCAGGTGGCTCAATCAGTGGCTCAGTTGAAGTCATCTGTGCTGAAGCAGGGATATCCTTAAACCCTGACATGTTGGTGGCCCTTGAGGACTGGAGTTGGCCACTCCTGCTCTATACATTTGCAGATGTTCCAGAGGGTATAGCAGCTGTTAACGCTGCGTTATTACTGCAAGTGCCATGTCAAACAATAGTAATGCGGGAGCTGTCTCTTTAACGCATGCAATATTTACGGCGTTATTTTTCACGTTAACAAGGGGGACATCTATAAATGTTAAATGTTAAGATCTGCAGGGCAAGTATATATATACATATACATATACATGTAACTGCTTCGCTAGGCGGAGACTGGGTCCTATAGCGATTTTGCTTGTTTTATTTTAATGGCAGCAAGATAATCCCATGTAAAGCGATATAAAGCGATATAAAGCGATATAAAGCGATATAAAGCGATATAAAGCGATATAAAGCGATATAATGCAATAAGGGTGCTGCTGTGTATCAGTCTACAGGACAGGACTGTCTGATTTGACTTTTGATTGGTGCATTCTCGATTCATTGTGTCAATCTGTATTACATTGTTTTTCTTCTGCCTTAGGCTGAGGCCCCGGTAAACTCCGCTGCACGCGCGCCCGCGAGACTGGCGCCGCGTGCAGCCGATTCCCCGGTCTGCAGGGAGCTGCAGACCAAAAGACAGGGGGGGGGGGTGACGCGGAAGGGACGGGGGCGCGGCCGTGAAGTCACCCGGCAGGTTAGCCCTCATTGGCTGAACCGCCGGGGGGCGTGGCTTATCGCTCCGTCGCAAGTCCTGCTCTCAATTCTATTGAGAGCAGGAGCAACTCGCGCCACAGCACTGCGCCCCCCCCCCTCGCAGCGGGCCCGGCGCCATTGAAGGGAGGGCTCTCGTCTCTGCAGCGTCCGCCACAACGGGCGCTGCAGTTGCCAGCGGGGTCCAGGCCTTAGGCTGCGCTTATAGTGCCGGCGACGGCGATGCGAATTCACCCGAAAACAAAAGCATTGCCGGCGCCGCATGCGTTTTTAGTGCACGCGGGGGCAACAAGCGACGAAGCGACATCGCCATCACCAAACCCGCCGCCGGCAAAATTTGATTTTTCAAGGGCCGTCGCGTCACGTGATGGCCCTTAACAAATCAAATAGCGGGAATCCCGCGATGCCACCAACCGGCGAAACATAACTTTCGCTGGTGACGTCACCCATCGTGTCGCCGTCACTATAGGCAAAGCCTTAGCGAGAGGTTTGGGGATCGGTTACGTGGAGCAATAACAGGAGATATAGGGAGCGGTTATACAGTATGGAGCAATAATAGTTGTTGTTGTTTGTATAGCACTGCTAGTTTTACAGAGACATTTTGCAGACACAGATCCCTGCCCCATAGAGTTTACAATCTATATTTTTGGTGCCTGACGCACAGAGAGATAAAGTGACTTGCCCAAGGTCACAAGGAGCCAGCACTGGGAATTGAACCAGGTTCACTCCTGATTCAAACTGAGAGCCAGTGTCCGTGGCTTTACTAACTGAACCACTCCTTCTCTCAATAGGAAGGATTATAGGGAACAGTTATATGGAGCGATAGGAGGAGTTAGGGTGAAGTTATATGGAGCAATAGGAGGAGATATAGTGAGCGGTTATATGGAGAAATAGGAGTTGTAGTGAGAGGTTGCCTAGTGCAATAGGAGGAGTTATAGGGAATTGTTATATGAAGAAATAAGATGACTTATAGAGGAGGTATAGGGAGCAATTATATGGATAAATAGGAGGAGTTAAAGGGAGCGGATATATGGAGCGATAGGATGAGTTATAGGGAGCGGTTACATAGGGCTATCGGATATGGTTATATGGAGCCATGAGAGGACATATAGGGTGCGGTTATATAAAGCAAAAGGAAGAGGTATAGGGAGCAGTTATATGGAACGATAGTACGACTTATAGGGAGCGGTTATATGGAGCAATCAGAGGCGTTAATAAGGAGATATACAGATCAATAGGAGGAGTGAGGGGAGGAGCTCATTGATGCATTTATTTGTATCTGTTGCTCTCATTTTTCAAAATTTTGCATATATAAAATAATACTGATTTTTTTTAATATTGGACACAAGCGCCGAACTAAAGGATAAACTTCCACACTGTGTGCCAATTTGATATTATTCAATCTAGGCACTATCTCGGGGCCAATGAAGTCAATTGGGATTTCCTTGAATAGTTGTCTGATCTACAATTAAGGTATCAAGACACTTCAGTCACCTTTATAAATAAGTATTTGCCATATTCATGTTAGGAGGATAGAAAGTGTTGGAGTATTTCTTTAAAAAGATTATACCATCTACAGGAAGGAGTGAAAGTAGTTGCACTTGTGTATCACTCTGAGTACTTCTTAAATCCTAACCATGAACTGGTGGCATCTGTCATTTGCTGGCTTGGCACATTGAGAGTTTTGTGGCCCATAAGTGCTGTCACTGCATGTTGGCAGTAGTGAAGAAATGAATATTTCCTATTAATTCCTTTCAGGGAAATATGTCACGTCTCTGCTGCATTAAAAAATAACGGCAAAACTTTGGGATGTTTCCCACTAATCTTCTCAGCTTCGACGCGATCGTTTCTTGAAAGCCAGGAGACAGGTGACAGGTGACAGCTGGCAGTGGCACTGGCATATCACACATTGTGTCACACGCCACACGCATATTAAAGGATATGGATTTCGCTCCCAGGTGGGGTTAGGATTGCGCATCACATCTAATCACGTGAGCCAAATTCACAGACCAAGAGGATAAACTGGGTGTCATCACTGAGAGATGGCAATAACCTGACCATTGAACGCCAAGAAATGTCCATTTTAGCTTCCAATGCCTCGTTTAATGGGAATTTCCCTAATGCTTCAACCTCCTACATTTAGTAAATTGTAACACCAACCCCGGGTGAAGGAAGGAGAAAGGCAGCAAATCCACTCAGGGAAAGCTATCTCATGCTTTAAACTTCAGCCTTGTTGCAGGTTTTGTTTGAATGAACCATTGGCAAGAGCATGGGTGCACGAGATTCTCCGGGGGGGGTGTAGCGATTACAGAGGTCCTGTGCTCTTCCCCCAGGCATTTAAATGAAATGTCGGGGGACCGCGCGAGGCCTCTGTAACTTCCCTTACCTTGGTTTCCAGCAATGCGTCGTCATGGCAACGCGACATCAAATGATGCTGCTGGTCACGTGATGTCCTGTTACCATGGCAACGTGACATCACATGACCATGCGGCGTCATTTTATGTCGGAGCCAAGGTAAGGAGGGGGGGCGAGCAGGTGGGACAGCATGCAGGGGGGCGCAGGGGGAAATGTTTGCACACCCCTGGGCTAGTGGATGGGATACATACTGTAGCCATGTGTTTGCTGTTAACTCTATAATAAGTTAACTCTACAAACAGTTAAGCCGTGTTAGGCACCTGTCAGCAAGTTGACTATTAACCCCACTGGAGACCTTCTCCGGAGCTGATTGACCATGCTTGGGAGGTTCCACTGGTTTCAGGCACCAAACTATAACAATGTGGACAGCTACTTATGTGATACCCTGAATGATTAATGTCCCTTCCAGCAGTTTGTCACTCATAATTCCTACCTACTCCAAGGAGCATCCTCTGATGGCTCCAGGGAGATATTTAATGGCATTTGCATTCATGTTTGATTGGCGACATACTTTAAACAACTGGATCTTTTCCTATGTACAGTCATTTTAGTTTCTCTTCTTCATAATTGTATGTGTGATGCAGCTGCAGAATTGAACACTGTATTCTAGGAGAGGCCTTGCCAGTTATCTATAGTGGCTGCATGTTACAGTATGATAATTTTTCCTATATGCCAGCTTTTCATTTCTTACATATTAGGAATACAAATAAAATGACTTGCAGTTTCCTTTATGTACGTGTGCACTTGAAGAAGAGACCTGTGAGGTTTGGAAACCCGTACACATGTAGAAGAGATCTGCAAAGTTTGGGATGCTCTGTACATGTGAAGAAGAGACCTGTAAGGTTTAGAAAACTCTGTAAACATGCAGAAGAGACCAGCGAGGTTTGGAAAGCTCTGTACAGATGAAGAAGAGACATGTGAGGTTTGGAAAGCTCTGTGCATATGAATATAGCCATGGCTGGGCCAGACTATCTTTCTGCCCTCCTGTCACGTAAGTCCTAGTAGCTATAGGCAGTGGCAGGCTATCCTGTGGGGTTTACCCACCCCCCCCCCCCCTCATGCAGTCTCCTTGAGTGGCTGGAGAGTTGGTGACACTGGGTTTGTGTTGCAGCCAATCATGGTGCAGACTCTGTGCCCTCCCGTTTTGCATTAGGGAGGATGCCTTCCAAATTATACAGTCAGTGCCTTCGCACCTTGGGAAGGGAGATGAGCTCAGCCCCTCCTGGGGCTGAGTGAACCAAGATCTGTGCAGAGCACATGGCCTCAACATTAACTGCTGGCCAGCACCCTCCAATGGCCTGAGCCCCATTCTCCTCCCCTCTGTTCAGCCTCCCCACTGTTGTACCTAGAGTGACCAGATTTACAAAAGAAAAAACCGGGACACATTAAAAAAGATATTTATAAATCAAATGACATCATCAACTGCGCTTTATGTCTCCTTTATGTCTCTCTGCCCCTCTCACACACACAGCCTATTCTCTCCCCCCCCCCATCCCTCCACCCCTTTTCCCTATCCCATCCCTCCATTCTCGTTCTACCCTTCCCATTCTGTCTCTCTCGCCAATTCTCTGTGTCTCTCTCTCCCCCATTCTCTGTGTCTCTCTCTCCCCCATTCTGTGTGTGTGTCTCTCCCCCTGCATGCTGTGTCTCTCTCTCCCCATGCTGTCTCTCTCTCTCCCCATGCTGTGTGTGTGTCTCTCTCTCCCCCATGCTGTGTCTCTCTCTCCCCCATGCTGTGTCTCTCTCTCCCCCATGCTGTGTCTCTCTCTCCCCATGCTGTGTGTCTCTCTCTCCCCATGCTGTGTGTGTCTCTCTCTCCCGCCATGCTGTGTGTCTCTCTCTCTCCCCAATGCTGTGTGTGTCTCTCTCCTCATGCTGTGTGTGTCTCACTCTCTCTCCCCATGCTGTGTGTGTCTCTCTCCCCATGCTGTATCTACCTCCCCATGCTGTATGTGTCTCTCTCCCCATGCTGTGTGTGTCTCTCCCCATGCTGAGTGTCTCTCCCTATGCTGCGTGTGTCTCTCTCCCCACCATGCTGTGTGTGTGTCTCTCTCTCTCCCCATGCTGTGTGTCTCTCTCTCTCCCCATGCTGTGTGTGTGTCTCTCTCTCTCTCCCCATGCTGTCTTTCTCTCTCTCCTCATGCTGTCTCTCTCTCTCTCTCCCCCCCCCCCCATGCTGTGTGTGTCTCTCTCTCCCCATGCTTTGTGTGTCTCTCTCTCTTCCCATGCTGTGTGTGTCTCTCCCTCCCCATGCTGTGTGTGTCTCTCTCTCCCCATGCTGTGTGTCTGTCTCTCCCCGTGATGTGTGTGTCTCTCTCTCTCATGCTGTGTGTGTCTCTCTCTCCCCATGCTTGTCTCTCTCTCTCCCCATGCTGTTTGTCTCTCTCTCCCCATGCTGTGTGTCTCTCTCTCTCCCCATACTGTGTGTCTCTCCCCATGCTGTGTGTCTCTCTCTCTCCCCATGCTGTGTTTGTCTCTCTCTCCCCATGCTGTGTGTCTCTCTCTCTCTCCCCCCATGCTGAGGCAAAGATCTCCTAGGGAGGGGTGGGGGGGGGCAGTGCTACATGAAGAAGAGACCTTTGAGGGTTAGAAATCTCTCTACACATGAAGAAGAGACCTTTGAGGGTTAGAAATCTCTCTACACATGAAGAAGAGACCTGTGAGGTTTCAAAAGCTCTGTACCCCATAATTTCACGTATATAGGGCTTCCATGTTGGTCCATTAAACAATATCACAACCTGCAATAAAAATACAATTTTTGTCATGGGAAAAAATAACTTTGCTTGTAAATAGTTCACAGTGTACGATAAGAAATGTAAGGATAAAAAGAGTCCCCTCATTGCTAGAGAGGCCAGCAATATGGAGTAAGTGCTAAGAAGCATTCACTGCCGTTGAAGCAAGCAAGCAAATCTCTGAGCTTTTGAATTAAATAAGATTAGAATTTACAGCTGGATAAAAGGCGTTGATGAATGGCCGTGTCTCCTCGCAGGCAGTGAATTGGAAGTGTTTGGCTTTTGGTGGTAAATTTCTCAGTATTAGTTTCTAGATTGCTGGTGTGTCCCAGTTTCGCTCTCCAAAGGGCTAATTTATTATCTCCCCAACTCTTCTGGCCTAGAGTGAATTCATAGCGTGTATCCACCTCTGGGTCTCTAGGTGACTTCAGGGCAGGCTGCTTTATTTAGTATGATCTGTAAATTTTGCAAATTGTCATCAGCTAGCCAAAAATTCTTAATAACCCTGTTGTCTTACTGTATATAGTGCAGCTGGTGCTACATCACATATGTCAAAGCCCACTGATCATGAGTCTCACGGAGAGGCAGTCTCATAGACATCAATCTCAATGATGATGGACCTTGGAGGTTAATAGCGATGCTGTATATGGTAGAAAATGCAGATCCAATGGACTCCCAGCCATAAAGCTTGCAATTTAATGTCTGGCTAAGATATTTTGACTTACCCAAGCGGGGTTGCCGTCTTGACACCAGTGCGATGAAAAAGGCATGATTTCGTGTCAATTGCAACAAATTCTAAACCTGTTATCAGCGGGGCCAAGCTCCGTGGAACTCATTATTAAAAGTTTTATACTATATTTAGAAAAACTCTAAATGACTGTAAATCAATTTTTATGAGAAAAAAGTAGAGCAGCACATTTCTAAACTAATGCATAGTGTCGTTCTGTACCTGCTAGCATCTCCCTTCAGACAGCCAAGCTGGTAAGGAAAAATGATATGTAGCATTAATACTGTGCTATTTATAGTTGTGCAGTTTCTTTTCTTTTTTGGCAATCGAAGAATAAAGTAAAGTTTTAAAAGCTAAATAAAAAAGAAATTGGTTGCAGAGGGACCTCACTAAATAGACGGTCAACACTTATGTAAATCATACTGATTAAAGTTACCCAAATTCTACTCCCGCTGCACTAATGTCATCGCTCTCTGAGCTGCGATAGTACACACAGTGTAAAGCTGTTTCACAAGCATAAAGGGTTGTGTTCAGTAAGGGTCGTTTTTAATAAAAAAATATTTGGGGTTTTGGTTTTTCCAGAATTTGATTGGGTTTGGTTTTGGATTTGTAAAAAAATTATGGAAAAAATAAATTAAAATAGGCAGGATTTTTATTTTTTAAACTTTGAGGGAACTTTTAAAAACTTTTTGCAATGTTTTGCACGGTTTTTTTGTTTGCAAATTGAAACGCCCAGTGGGGAAAAAAAAAAAGTGTGTTTTTGTTCTCTTGGATTCAAAAGTTTATTCCGAAGTTTGTATTGTATTGTATTGTATTGAATGTCTTAATTTATATAGCTACATTTAGTTCAAAAGCAAATGGCATAAATATCATGTTAAAAGTTCCATATATCAACCCCACCACAAGTGTCCTAACTATTGGCTAATACATTTTCTATGCAGAAATCCGCAGTACCCAGGTTTTTTCCTTTCATACTTTATTTATATAGCGCCATTAATGTACATAGCGCTTCACAGTAGTAATACATGTGGTAATCAAATAAATAACAGATAATGTAAATAACAGGTCATGGGAATAAGTGCTTCAGACATAAAAGTAAGATTAAGGAAGTCCCTGCTCCGAGGAGCTTACAATCTAATTGGTAGGTAGGGAGAACGTACAGAGACAGTAAGACTTGAACTATCAAATGAACTTCGAAATTTGCGTAGTTTGGATTTTTAAACTGCAAACCTGCCCATCCTTAGTAACCTGGATCTATTTTGGTGCGGTTCTCACTGAATAATTTATTCCCTCACTTCTGTCTCTGTAAATCTCCCAGCATAGCACTTAGATTGTAAGTTCTCCGGGGCAGGGATTTCCTTTCCTATTGTCTGACTCGCCTGCGCTTATTGTATTATAATTACCTGTACTCTATTGTCGTTGTAAAGCGCTGAGGGCAATACAGTATATAAATAAAGATATAGAAAAACATAATTACATACTAACAAGGGAGTTCTGTTTTTTTGGGGGTGAGGGGGGGCAGGAGGGAATAAAAAAGAAATTCCGTATGAAATTATTAGGAACTGGAATACTAATGGAGTGAATACATGCTTTTTTCAATTTAGATATTTTAAAGCTGAATTATTTTTTGTACACTGGCGACACACTTTATTCGAGCTCGGCTAGTCCCACGATTTCGGGTATACCTGGGTGTATTGAGGTTTGTGACTGTTTTCTGCCCGAGTGCATTGAGGTATTTTCCAAGCAGGGATTGAAGCATTTTATTCCCGCTGGCTGCAATACTGCACAGTATATATATATATATACTGCATTACAATTCATGAATTTATGCCATCTGGTAGACACGCGAAGCATTGCAGCCTATTAAATCCTAATCATTATCATTTAACAGATCAGCCGCCCGTCAGCCAGGCATGAACCCAGGCTGGGAAGGCAAACGCAACGGGGCTTGTCAGAGGTGAGGAGCGGCGCATTCCAGGTATCTGCCAGGTACATACTGGGTATTTGCTCGAATAAAGTGTGTCGGTGCAGTAGTTTACATACTGTATCAGTTACATTTTCTTTGGTTAGGGTTTTGGAGCCTTTTATAGCCTCAGCATACCCCAGTTTTGGCTCTCGAGGCTGGCAGAAAGCAACGAAGCTGGTAGAAGGGGCAGGCCCGCCTCTGATAGCAAACTGTTCTGCAATCCTTCAAAAGCGACTCCGAATCTTTAAGCAGAGGAGCAGATGGTGCAGCGAAGCAGAAGTGTTAAGTGTGGATCTGAACTCTGTACTCATCAGCAGATAACACTTCATTATGTGAACTCCAAGTCTCCTCTAAAACATGACTGCAAGGTGTCTAGTCTATTTCTGAGCGGGAGGACCAAAAAACACCCTATTGTTTGGAGGGAGCAAAAGTGCAGAACTGACACATAAAGCTTCAGCGAGAGTAGAGATGAAACAGAACTTTGATTAGGATACAATACTGGGCCTTCCAGACTATAGCTAGGAAATTGAATCAGTCTTAGGTACAGATGTAGCCAACACTAGTGCACCTAATGGACACGATATCCCTGCCTCCTTCTCGAGCGTGGCTATATCAAAACGACGGCGGCTTCTCCCGCTGGCGCATTTCGTGTCCCGTGGCAGGAGGGCGGCTGGAGCAATTACATTGGCTACATCTGTGGCTCCTTGTTAAGAGTCCAGAGTAAACTTAACAATGCAGTTTTCATGTTATGTTAGAGTAATTCAGACAATGCATAATATTTAATACCAGTGCAGCAAGCTACAGTGTCTTGGCACGGTTGCAGCTACGGGCCTCCCTCATTCCCCTGTGCTTTTAAATCTCCCGCGTCACGTGACCGGGGGATTTCAATCTTGTAGCAGAATACCGGCACCCCATAACAGGGCCTGTATCTCATGAAATAGGGGGTCCCCGAGGCTGAAACCAATGCGATTAAGCTCAGGAGATCCCCTGCTTATGTACACTAGTATCAAAACACACATAACAATAAAAAATAATTAATTACCATAGTGGATAGCTGCTATGGTAATGAAGCTGCATTAATTTAATTTTTATTAATAGTGTGCGGGAGCAAAGGTCTCCTGAGCTGACCCGCATTGATTTCAGCCTTCGGGACCCCCTGCTTCCTGAGTTACAGGCCCAGATATGTGGTGCCGGTATCTCCTTCATGATTTAACGGTACCGAGTCATGTGACACTGGCATCCGATGCCCCATACTGGGGCCTGCAAATTGGGAAGTAGGGGGTCCCTGAGCCAGAAATCAAAGCGGGTCAGCTCAGGAGACCCCCTGCTGCCGCACACTATTAAAAAAATGGCAATGAAGAGGTTAAGGCATAATAGCAGCTTTATTTGGGGGAAATTGCCCCCAATAAACATTGCAGTAAGTACTACCCACCCACCCCCTGTGCCCCAAACAACCTCTATAACCCCCTAACATACTGTACATAATTTTTTTATTTTAAGCACAGGAATGATACCATAGGCCGGCGGGGTCCCTCATATGGTCCCCGCGGGTATCCTTTGAAATAAATACACCCCCCCCCCCATAACACATACTGTAATGGGCACAATTACCATTATCCAGATATGGATAATAGTGCATTTGCCCATTTAAAATACAACATTAAGCAGCAGAAATAAAGTAAATAAAACTTGCCCTCACCCCTGCCAGGCTGCCACGATGAAGGCCGTCCTCATCCTCATCACTGTCTATTTCCTCCGTTGCCATAAACATTGCAATAAAAAAATAACATCTAATGTCCCCTAACCCCTTAATCACCTTAGCGGTTATTAACCGCTATAATAATTAAGGGGTTAACTCACCCTCTCCCACTACACACCCAGGAGGCCTAACCACCCTCCCCAGGCAACTACCCCCACTCTCCACCCATTCATTGGTACAGTGTGTATATCATGCCCATATAATATAGGCCTGATTTACCACTATAGCAATAAATGGTGAAGTAAACAAAAAACAGGCCCAAAATAAAACGCAGTACATAGCAAACTAAACACATAACAAATGCCAAGAAAACAATTGATTGGTACAGTGGGTTATTCATGCCCTATAATATGTACATGATTTAACACTATGCCAGTCAATGGTCAACCTAAGAATAAA
Source organism: Ascaphus truei (assembly GCF_040206685.1). NCBI lineage: Eukaryota > Metazoa > Chordata > Amphibia > Anura > Ascaphidae > Ascaphus > Ascaphus truei. Next base: position 62,235,841 of record NC_134491.1, on the reverse strand, counting down.
CAATCAAAAACAATATCCAATGTATTCAAAACAATCACCAAATAAACAACAATAATCAGGTAAACACAACAACATTACCACCATCTAATTAAACAAATACCAATTAAACACCAGAATTAACTATTAAAATACCAAAACAAAACCATCAATAAATAAAAGAAAGCTCCAAATAAACACCATCAGTCAAATACAAAAATTAAGCCACAATTAAAAGGCAAACACCACACCCCTGAAATAATCCATTTAAAACACAACCAAAAATGCCAGCATACAAAATCAAAACACTAAATAAATAGAAAAATAAAGTACCAAAATACATTTAAAATACATCAAAGCAAGCATTTGTCCAAAACACCATTGATTGTCACTGCATGTATGTATGTATGTATATCCCTAAAGGGTCAGACATAAATACATTTGCAATGAATGTGGCCCCAAAAAAACACAATACCAATAAAAATACAATGAAAAAACCTGTAACAGAAAAATAACATACATTCAATTGTTTTCCTTACCTTTAGATGTCTTCACCCTCCGATTCCCGTGGTCTCCGCAAGCTCTCGAACCAATCCACGATCCCAAACAGCAACAGGTCACAGGTAAAGTCCAAAGTCCTTTTCTTCTTTCTTTATCTTCATCTGTTAATTGTAATCCATTTTGGGGTCTTCTATCTTGCAGAACACAAGAGTCGGGATGGTGGATAGCGAGAAATTAGGGCTGAGAAGTAAGGAGGGGCAGAAGAGTGTAAAGCTTTAAAAGTGAGGAGGAGAGTTAACGAGGTCAAACTTATGGAACACCTGTCAGCCCTCCTCAACCAAAAACTGGAGCAACATTATAAGGTTTGGGATGCATGGCATGGGCCCTGTTGAATCAGAACCAAAGATCCACCTTTAAGATTTACTAATAAAGTATATATTCCCTAGCTGAGAAAGGTCTGGTGGGAGGGGAGGCTGGGGGGAAGGAGGGTGGACACACCCTATCTCCCCCCCCCCATACCCAACCACCCCCCACCTACCCCCTCACTTTCCCTTACCCTCCCTATCTCTATCTTCTTCCCCGCTTTAAAACTAGGTGTGCCAGAGACTACGAAAAGACCCAACTTTTAAGGAGAAGCACTTGAATATAAGTGAGCTCTAGTGATCAGGAAACTGTGTGAAAATGTGGAAGTTTTTGGCTATATTGTATAAAGGTCCATGATGCTCTCAGTTATTGTTCAGTCTCAATGCTGCTATCACCAAAAATACAATAAAAATATTTGTAATAAAAAAAAAAGTGAGGAGGAGAATTGGACGCATCTCCATGGCAACGCGGTTTCATTTGATGCCGCACTAAGGTAAGGATGGGGGCGCGAGCACAGGGGGAGAGAAGGCAGGGGGGCGCAGCAACAAAAGTTTGCGCACCCCTGCATTAGAGAACCAGGAAGAGTTGAATGAAGTAGAAACCATTGTCTAAAGAGGTCGCAATCAAACTGATGAACTCTGTCTGGATCTCATTCAGCTTCCCCATATAATGGCTGATGACAGTTACACATCCCTCACTCCTTAGACCCTTCAGTCCTGCGTGGTACAAGACCCTCCACCACCAGTGATCACAATCTCCTGAGCGCTCACGCGTTTACTTGTTGTCAACAGAAGGGAAGTGTCTCCCCCTTCCATCTAGTGTGCAGTCAGCTCGCAAACACCTTCTGCAAAAAGAGCACAACCCCATGATGTACAGGCTGCGTCATAAGGCCTCCAGGGTGCCACCCTTCCATAGGAATGCTCGACGTCTGCAGGACACAGGATGGGTTAAACCAGGGTTGCGTAAAGTGCGGGGCGCGCCCCCCAGGGGGGCGGAAGAATTTCCATGTGGGGTGCGGCGGCTACAGATGTCTCATACTCCCCCCAAGGCATTTAAATTAAATTCCGGGGGGACCGCGCGAGGCCTCTGCAGCTTGTCCTACCTGGTTTTCGGCAATGCGTCGCCATGGTAACCAGCATCAAATGATGCCGCGTGGTCACGTGACGTCGCGATGACCTCATTTGAGGCCTGAGCCGAGGAGGAGGGGGGAGGCGCGAGCCTGGAGGTAAGCAGGCAGGGGGGAGCAGGTTAAAAACTTTGCGCACCCCTGGGTTAAACCATTTAATGCAGAGGTGGCCAACTCCAGTCCTCAGGTTTTAAGGCTATCCCTGCTTCAGCACAAGTGACTCAATCAGTAGCTCAGTCGTTGACCAAGCCTGCATTAGTACCCGGCTCTGGATTTCCCTCCTTTTCAATCTGATTTAACCTCTTTGCTGCCGGAGCGGCCAGCAAAACATTTAAACCATTCAACATTTCAGAGCAAGAAGTGTGCTCCAACGTGGGGCCGCACCTTGGCTATTATGTATCTCCTAATGAGATACAGGAGCCTCCGTAACAAGCCCCGTCTGTCCTTGATATGATTTGTTTCGATTTTGATGTGGGAAATAATTCTCTCTAATTGACGCCCGGTAAATCATGCGCTCCCACTCTCTGCAGTGCATTAAACATGATTCTGCGCGACACTAATTAGTCCAATTAAAGAAGAAAGGCAGATGTGGGAAACTAATAACTTCCGGAAACATGTCGGCTGCTTTATTCACCGGCTGTAAATCAACTGGAAGTTTAATAGCTGCGTAGTAAAACATTGTTTTATTTATAAAGTTGTCATGTTTTTGGCTGTGTTATTTATATCTAATCACTGTTCTGTACCTGCACAAGTGTCAGTTTCTGCGCATCCCAGATAGGAATTGAGTGGTCTCCTTCGTGTAGCACTTTCCATTTCAAACCCTGACCCTTCTTCATATTGCCCTCACAGAATAGGTTTGGAAATCTCTACCCATGAAGAAGAGACCTGTGAGGTTGGGAAATCTCTACACATGAAGAAGAGACCTGTGAGGTTTGGAAATCTCTGTACGTATGAGGAAGAGACCTGTGAGGTGTGGAAAGCTCTGTTCTCATGAAGAAGAGACCTGTGAGGTTTGGAAATCTCTGTACGTATGAGGAAGAGACCTGTGAGGTGTGGAAAGCTCTGTTCTCATGAGGAAGAGACCTGTGAGGTGTGGAAAGCTCTGTTCTCATGAAGAAGAGACCTGTGAGGTTTGAAAAACTGTCAGAAACCTGTGATAAAACAGAGATAAGGACACCAAGAATAAAATCAACAGAAGCTACTTCGAGCCTAAAGAGCTAACAATCTAATAATAGAATAGATAGATTATAACTATCAAATACCCTAAAGGCATAGTTGGTCTTTGTGAAGTAAATTCACTTTCACTCCTCTACAATATCAATACAATGTGAAGATGTGAAGCTTCACAACACACGCTCACATTTCTCTCCTAGTCAGTGGGCGCTGCCCACAAGACAGAAAGCCTTTCATTTTTGTTGAAAGAGGCTGTAAATTACATTTGTCAAGAATATCTCCCCAGAGCCACGCGGATTTATTTCCAGCTTCTGATTGTTTGAACCTAAAAACCCAGCCTGAGGCCAAAGTTAGGACAGACAGACAGACACAGAAAGGAAAACACACAGCTTCCACTTTCAACTAAGCAGATGAGTGCAGGGGGGGGGGAGGGTTGTATGTAAATATAGAAAAGGTGCCATAACCGTAAGCAAAAAAATATATTTATATCTAAACTACAATGAATAATTCAGCTTTAAATAAAGAATTGGAATAGGAAGGGCATTTTCCTCTCTCCCAGTCAGTATCCAGCACAATTGCAAATAGTTTCATAATCAAAATCTGTCTATCTATCTATCTATCTATCTATCTATCTATCTATCTATCTATCTATCTATCTATCTATCTATCTATCTATCTGTCTATCTATCTACCAACCCAAATCTATCTAGATAGATAGCCATGGCTGGTCCTGCTATCTTTCTGCCTTCCTGTCACATAAGCCCTAGTAGCTACAGGCAGTGACAGGCTATCCTGCAGGGTTTGTGCCCCCCATCCCCGCCTCACGCAGCCTCCCAGAGTGGCAGCAGAAGAGGTGACCTTGGGTCTGTGTTGCAGCCAATTATGGCGCAGACCCTTTGCCCTCCCCTTTTGCATTAGGGAGGAGGCATTCCAAATTATAGAGGAGTCAGTTCTCCTCCATCCCTCCTGGGGAGAGGAGGTGAGAGTCAGTGCCTTCCTACTTGGGGAAGAAAGAGGAGCTCAGCCCCTCCTTGGGTTGAGTGAATCAAGATCTGTGCATAGCACAAGGCCTCAACATTATCTGCTGGCCAGCACCATCCAAGGGCCAGAAACCCATTCTCCACTATATGCAATGCTGCTATACCATCCTGCAGTGGCTGCATTAAATAAAGACCCCTTTTATATACTTCTGACTAATTCGCAGTCTATTGGACAGAAGTATAGGAGAAAAGAGCTGTCATGGTAGGGACTGCCTGCAGCTCTGCTGTAGCCTGCTGTGACTGGAGGCGCTGTCACCACATGAAAAGAACCTGAGGATCGCCTAAAGCCTGTCCTGTTCCCCATAACATTGCGGAGGCCCATCTCTCCTGGACCCTCACAGGTAACCAGCACCACACGTACCTGTAACCTAGGCAAAGATCTCCCAGAGATAGATAGATTTTGGGTTCCAGGAGAATCTGGACTAAGTCCCGGTCAGGGTAAAACTCTCCCATAGAGTTCCCTGCACCTAGGAAAGTCTAGTTTTCGACCCCAGTCCCAAAGTAAGTGTGTCATTTTGTCTGTATTTTGCGTTCCGTTGTGTGTAAGTGAATATGCGCATGTCTCTTACTTCCCAAAGAATGGCTTTAGCTGTGCACGGTGAAACGGATACTAGAGTGCTGTAGGGACAATCCCTTGGATGTGATTCCACTTGGTGTACTCACAGCTTCGGAAACCCCAAGTTTACACGGGTTCCATTTGCTGAGATGATATACTCTCCTGAATCAAACCCGCTACCTCTGTTGTGTTGCTCTGGCAGACTAGGAAGGCTCTGAGAATTTTCACAGATAGTGTTAGGACTTGCAAAGTGGCCATGCCTGGGGAGGGGGGAGGGGTCTGCTGGCTTATAATGTTTTGGCCAAAGTGAATAACTAAATGACCATTACTTATGAGAAGACAAACAGATAAGTATCTAACTATATCATTTGTCACATTGGATGTAGCATTAGCGATGTTTGTCTTTTGTTGTATACATTTGTCACAAATCCAATAGTACTCCATTTGACTCAAATATATATGGTGTGGTGGGTGCTGGGTTCGGAGCTTGTGGGGATTGTGTGAATCAATAAGAGTAAAAAGTGAAATCAACAGAGGTATAATAGAAATATAAAAATATTAATTCTGTCCCTACATATTGTGCTGCTCAAAGTCTGAGAGTTCCAACCTGAATCCTCACAGAAAATTGATGATTTTGAATGGTAAACAAACAAGATAAGGGAAAAAACCAACACAGTGTAGGATGTCACAGAAATGACTGGAGGATTAGTAATATATGAATTGTGCACTTACATGTTATCCCCTTGATTGGTTTATTTATATCAATCCATGTCATTCTGGGATACAGGTAGGTGCAAACATGTAGAGATAAAGCAGGTCTCCGTTCCTTCTTGTAGAAATATTTCTAAATCAATTAGCGGTACATAGAATAACACTGATAAAATAAATCTGTGTTTGCGCAGTTAAAAGGGAGACTTACAGGATATCAGCAAACACAAGCAGTTACTGGGAACCGCCCAGCGTGGTCTTTCTTAGCAACCACGGAAAGGTGGCTGATGTTACTTTCTTGGCGCATGTGGCACTCTCGCGCTCGAGTCTTGGATTTCTCGTCTGTCCGATGATGTCAGAGGAGAGAGCGTCACGTTGTGTTGCTTGCGCCTTGTCAGCTCTGCATGTTTGAGTGTGCCCCAGGAATTCCAGGGAATGAACCCTACGCGTTTCGCTTAGCTGCTTCTTCAGGGGTGATGCGTGATATATATATACATATAATATATAATGTGTAGAGAAATATATGTATATACTAAGGATTGGGAGGTGTGTAGATTGTAATCCAAAACTAATCGATTTACATTGAAGGTCTCTTATATTGGCTTGTACAAAGGTTATTACCTTGTCGCTACTGGATTCGTGCGGCAGAGCAATGCAGGAACTTTATTCATTCAACAGTAGCAGTAATGTCACATCATCATACAGTGATCTTGGTATGGACACAACTGCATTCTCCCTTGTGCTGCCTGAAACTTTTCTTCCCTATTTGCTCCTAACTCGACCTGCTAAGAAGTTGGTGAGGCTTAATCCACTATGTTACATAATGTAGCCATCTTCAGGGTGGCCTGGGTATGGCTTCATCTCTTTAGGGCCCGTCGGGCCTTGTGCTGCTCTCTCTCTGTCAGTGACTAGTGTCCCTCTCACGGGCACTTTATGCCACCTCGTGGCGACCTGTTGTGAGCCCAGCTGTGGACGCTCCTATGGGGCTGGTCCAACTATCCCCTGGGGCAGTGCACTCTATGCCCCCCTCAGGACATAGTCTGCTGCTATTTGAGTAGCAATTAACCATTCTTAAGGCCACTATCTAAACGGGTGTGAGGATCGGCATTAGGCCCTTCCCCCGTGACAGGTCCCATGACGACACAGGTGAAGCGCCGCAGACCAGGGAAGCTACCCACAAGCGCAGCACCGTCAGACAGGGGGAAACCTCTAGGTTCAGGCTTAGGCCCCGCCCCCATGTCACGTCCCATGACGACACAGTTGTCGCACCACGTCCGCAGGAAACCACACACTGGCGCTGCGTCACGAAGAGCATGCAGGGGGTTAATCCTTTACTCTACACTAACTCAGGATCATCTGCACCTGCGTCTCACTCTGCCTCCGTTGTACCATTGGTCACTTGCTCCCTGTAATGCTGTGCTCACCACAAACAAGCCGAGACCCCAGTACTGAGATCTGAGACTGACGCGTGGCTCTGGCATCCTCACACTACCTAGTGGGCGGTTCATGCTAATGTGTGGCAGCTGCTTGCTGGCTGCTCATTGGTCACCTGCCCTTTATATGCTCAGCCAGCCCTCTAGCAAATTGGCTGAGCATAATTTCTTTGTTACTAATGTAGTGCTTACCCCAAGCATCCTGCTGCCTTGTCCTGTTGCCTTGTGCATTTTGATCCTGTCTTGTCTCTCTGTGTTTTGACCTCGGCTTGTACGACCCCTGACTTCTCTCTACCTCGACCTCGGCTTGCATCTGGGCCTCTACCTTCTCTACCCCTGGACCCCGGCTATCCTCTACGACCATCTGACTTCTCCAACCCCTGACCACAGTGAGTATTACGACTATCCTCACTTCTCCAACCCTGACCCGGCAATACGACTATCACTCTGCACTCTGGACGCGCTCTCGCGGCTGGAGGTCGGTGTATGCTAAATATCCCCACCCCAGCCTCACGGCCCCTTCTTGTTTGTGGTGAGCACCCGTTACCACGGGACAGTTTCCCTAGCTGTCAAACAATAAAAGGGGATCCTATCCTATATATTTACATAAACACACACTTACTATATACACTGAGATCCTTCTACTGTGTCTCCTCCAGGGATCCAAGTTACAAAAGCTTCCCCTTCCTATTTATACCCCAGCCTTATGTCACTATTTCTAGGCAGAAAGGGGTGGGGCCTAACTTCTGCTGAGTCACCCTAGCACCATGTGATGGGGAAGGGGCATTATACTGTGTGGGCCCACACATTAAAACACTTCAGGCTAAAGTAATCCCAAAGAGGGTTTACATATACTGTATATACTGTAAAAAATACATTAAGACAAGCTAAGCTAATACAACAAAGTAAATGTTTCTTTCTGTCGATATAGATCTCACAGAGATGGTAAAGATGTTAAATGTTTGTTGTGACAAGGTTGCCTTGTGGTTGGTACATCAAAGCCCTACCACCTGTCAAGGATCTCGGCACTGGAATACTGATCATTGTTCTATGAATATCACACGAGAATAATTATCTCTAAATGTTCCCATTATAAGAGGTGTGAAAATGCTGCAGAGTTGCCGGCAATTAAATGTAGCAACATACAGGTGAATTAATAAGGATCCATTGGAGTTTTTTAGTAATGTCTCCCAACTGCAAAACTTGAATATCAGTACAACAGAACTGCACCAGATTTATCAAAGGAAAAACTACAATTGTTTTTTTTTTTAAGTTATATTTTTATTAAATTTTTCAAACATAAATGAGAGGGGAAAGGGTACAAAAAAAGATAAAGGGGGAGGGGAAACAACCATTTAAAATCCAATTCTTTACAAGCATCAACAATCACATTACATATTATACAATATCTTATAGACAATACCTTCTGCACAAAACACTCCCAAATCAACTCTTCCTCCGGAGGAACCCCCCTATCCGGCATCCCAGGGATCCCAGACCCTAGCATACTTCTCAGTAGTAGGGCTCAGAAACAAGGTAAGTTTCTCCATTAATTGGACATCATTAAACCTTCTAATAACCTCTCTTCTGGAGGGCGGGGGTGTTTTTTTCCACGCTGCTGCTACAGCGCATCTAGTCGCAGTTTGAATATGCCGGATCAATTTAGATATATAGTGGTTCACATCCTCCGTTTAGCCAAAATAATTAAAATTGGATCTAACGGAATCTCAACATCCATTGCATCTTCTATTAACATCAGAACTGTTCTCCAGTAAGTCTGCATTACTGGACAATACCACCAAATATGTGCCAGATCTCCTAATTGACCACATCCCTTCCAACATCTATCCGAGGCCCCCGTGAAAATCTGTTTTAGTCATTTGGTGGTGTAATACCAGCGTAACAAAATGTTATAAATATTCTCTTTTGTTACCGTACAAATAGACGTTTTACCTGCATTTTCCCATATAACTTCCCAGTCATCCCTCGTTATTTAAGTCTAAAAATCCATGGCCCACTGATCCATTTGTTTTTGGGCCGGGGTATCCTGGTTTGGGGCTAAACCCTTAGAAAGAGATGTTATTAACCCCCTTTAATATTTTTTTTTTGTTTTACATAGATTTTCAAATCAGGTGTAGTTATGAAATTCCTCCTCATAGAAACCCTGGCACATAAAATGACAAACCTGCATATACCTAAACAGCTCAGATATTTCAGGTGGGTCTTTTTCCATTTATAATCAAAATGCCGTTTAAGAACCTCAACCTTCTTTTCAGTTAAAGTCAAATTTAAAGTTTCCGACTTTCCCATATTAACTTTAAGATCAGACAGTTCACCAAATCTCTCAAGGGAAGATTGTAAATTCGGAAAGGATGTCAATGGGTTAACTATATTTTAAATAATATCATCTGCAAATAGAGACATTTTATTGCAGTCTTCTTTTATTTTGATCCCTTGTATATTTGGGGAGGCTCCTATAGTAGCCGCGAGAGGCTCAATTGTTAAGGCAAAAAGAAGAGGAGAGGGAACACCCCTGTCTCGTACCATTCTTTATTATCAGATTCCCCTCCCCACTGGTAGCTGCAAAGTGGCTGTCGGCGACTCATAGAGGACCCGTACTCCCTGTAAAAAGACCCCGGAAAATCCTAATGCCTCTAGCGGTTTATCCATGAGTAGCCACTTTATCCTGTCGAACAGCAGAAGTATCCTCACGGGAAAAACGGAGCGCAGCAAGTGAAAAATGAGGGGGCTAGATACCGGTAAATAAAAGTCCTTTAATCCATGGTAGACATCATGGCACGGGATATGTAAAAACCTCGAACGCGTTTCGGGCCGTCACCCTTTGTCGAACGCCTTCTCCGTATCCAGGCTCAGCAACACCGCCTTCAATTTAGACCTATGTATCTGGTCGCTAACATTAATAATTAATCTTGTATTATCCGACGGCTGGCGTTCACTCACAAATCCCACCTGATCATAATGTATTAATCTAGGAAGAATTGGATTCAACCTGTTTGCCAAAAGTTTACTATAGATTTTCAGATCCGTATTAAGAAGTGAGATTGGCCTGTAGCTACCACAACATAAAGGATCCTTTCCCTCTTTAGGGATCACCAATATATTGCCCTTCGTCATCTGCGGGGGGGATTTGTTTTCCGCTGAGAAAATCATTAAATAAATCCAGCAGACAAGGCCCTAGAATTCCTATAACATTCTTATAATACAAATTTGAGAAACCGTCTGGCCCCGGGCATTAAAGAGCTAACCGCCCTCCCAAGCTCGATCTGAGATATTTTTACATTTAAAATGTTATGATCCTCCCCTGTCAGTTTTGGGAGATTACAATGTCTCAAATAGCTCACAATATGGAACGAGCCCGGAATTTTCGCATTAGGGGGTGAATTATCTAGATCATAGAGATCCGCATAAAATTTAGCAAATTCCTCTGCAATCTTTGAGGGTTTGTATGTGACTCCTCCTCTTTTTATCCTACTAGCGCGGACCGAAGCCCTCGCCCTGATCCCTCTGAGTTTATTTGCCAATAAACGGTCTGCCTTATCTCCCTTATCATAGTATGTCTGCTTGGTCCATTTAAGAGCCCTCTCTACATCTTCCAATTGCAATCTTTTAAGCTCCTCCCTTGCCTGGCTCAGCATTTTATAAACACACAGATACCAAGCAAGCTCTTAGCTCCAACTTGGGCTTCTTAGGGAATTCTGAGTTGTGGATTTGTCTGTCAGATAAACCCTCATGAACTCCGATGGACCCTTCCAGGGTCTTGCGACCAGCAGGAAAAAATCACCCATGGAACATCCCAGATGCTCAGCCTGTCTTATTTATTCGCTCCTCTGGCACTCGTTCCCTCAGACGATTTTCTTTCATCCAAGCCATTATTCTGGGATTGGCCTTGTTGATCCAGTCTGCTGTTGAGCTCCAGACCCAGCGACGAAAGAAAAGCAGAAGACTTCTCTGGGTTGCGAAGCGAGGCCTGTCGTCCTCCCTGGATAACAATAAGGCGAAACGGAAAGGCCCACCAATAGCGAATTCCCTTTTCTTGTAAAATCGCTGTTACTGGTCCCAATACTCTTCACCTGTCTATGGTCATTCTTGACAAATACTGGAAAATCTGAATGGTTGAGTTTTCGAAGTCGATTGGACCCTGTAAGGAATCTGCTCCTGGCTTTGATTCTAGCCTTGCAGACCTCTGCAGTTACAAAGGCTTCCTCTGGCAATCAATGGCACATGTGCTGCCTCTCATTGCAGCTTCAGCCTGTGCTTCGTCATTGGAGGAATGCTCACACACCTCCTCCCTGTGATTGGATCTCCACCCTTTATATGCTGGGATTTGGCACTGAGTCAGTGCCGAGCATAGTCCTTCTCTGGATGTTACTGTGTTTTGCCACAAGCCTTCTGGCTTGTCTTCGTTTGTTTACTAACGCCTCTAGTTCTCATCTCTAATTCCTGAGTATCCGGAGACCTGCTGCTATTCGCCACGCAGAGGTCTGTGTTCCGGTGTTACCTGAGGCCTGCTGCTAGTACCACGCAGAGGCCTGTGTTCCTGTGTTACCTGAGGCCTGCTGCTAGATCCTGCTGGGGTTCCGAGTCACAGGAGGACATCACTTGAAAATCACACTCAGGCAGTATCATACTCCGCTTTTTTATATTTCAGCTTATCTGACCTAGCTCTACAGAGATAGCGCCCGGGTACCCCCTCCAACACAGTTCCACGCAGAGGCCTGTGTTCCAGAGGCCTGCTTTCATGAGGCCTGCTCTAGTTCCACGCAGAAGCCTGTGTTCCTGTGTTTCCTGTGGCCTGCTGCTACCCTCCACGCAGAGGCCTGCTTTGGACTTCTGTGCTGAAGCGTTGGTTTTTCCCTGACGCTGCCCCACAGTGTACTTCGGCCAACCTGCTGTCTCCACCTGCTGAGACTGGTGTCATGGGCCAAGGCCGCTCCTCGCGCAGAGGTCACTCCCGCGCTCACGCTCCTAAGCTGAAGTGGGGAACTCCTGTCTACCTGTTGCCGAACTCCTGCTTGAATAACGACGATGCTGCCTTCTCCAATCCTGACCCTGCTGTGTACGACTATGAACTGCGCACTCCGGATCAGTCTGCGCGGACTAAGGTCGGTGATTATATAACCCCACCTCAGCCCCGCGGTCCGTCCCGGTTTGTGGCGAGCACAATCGTAACAGACCCCTGTTTCTGCTCCCCTTTATTATCGTGTCTTTAGCTGTGTATCGATAAAGCTGCAGCACCACATCCCTGCTTATCTTAAGGTCGTCAAATCTCAGACCCAGCGCTCGCTGAGCTCTGTCAATTAACAGATCGCTGTCTTCTAGTTGGGGGTCAATCAACTGAAACAGCCATTTAAGATGACTGCAGTGCGTCCGCAGTCACTGACTTTGGGATGTTGCAGATTTGCAAATTTTGCCTTCACTCCCTATTTTCAAGATTTTCGTTAAGCCTCAGGGCTTTGTCGTCTGTGTTCACTTGATTTTGCAGGGAGGCGTCCATTTTACCTTCCAGATCCGTGCTTCTTTTAGACAGGGCAGATATTTCAGATTGAAATTCCTGCACTGCTTTGTCCAAAACAGACTGGAACATGGACTGCATCTCCTGGAGCATCTCCTGGAGCATCTCCTGGAGCATCTCCTGGAGCATCTCCTTTAAATCTTGCTTTGTTATAGTTGTGTCTCTGGCTTCTTCACCCTGCTCCTTCCCAGGGCTCAGTGATGCACGCTCCTGTCCGCCCTCCACGCCGCCATCTTCCGCCTGGGCTCGCGGGCTTTTTATGCCCAAAGCAGGACAGATCAGCGGCGCTCACCTTCTTGTCCTTCCGGAGGTGCATGACCGGTGGTTCCCCCATTCTCTTCCTTTGTTTTGGCCTCGTTACGAGGTCCCGATCGGAGGCTCTAATCAATTACAGGCAGCAGCATGCGTTGAGCCCTTCAGTAGACGTGCATGCGCTGTGATGTCACACGCGCCCCCTTCCTCCCCCTCTCCCCCCTACAATTGTTTTCAATGGATTAATTTACTTTGTTAAATCTGGTGCTGTTTTTCCCCCAGTGATTTTGCCCCAGTTTTCCAGAGTGGAGACTTTAGTAAAGAACCCCCTCAGCTGTTTAATATACAAGGTTGTCTATGTAATTGACATTAGGATAGTACTTATAGTGACTAAGATAGCTTCATCTTCATTTAAAGAGATAAAGAGTATTTATTTTTTTTACCATTCTTTATGTATGTTGATAATGGAAAACCGCAGGTTTATTATGGAGATGGGAGAACATGTTGTGCAAGTTTATTAATTGGGCACATTTTGGATATTCATGGCTGGTGTAAAAGTCAGGAAGATAAGAAATGTAGGTTAAAATCATCAATTGGAAAGATTGCACTTTTACCCCAACATTTGCAAAGTTGTGTTGTGATTAAATTCAAGGATAAATAAGGTCACAACAACCTTCCCTATAAACACAGATTCCCTTTTCCTTTCATTTCTTTATACCAAGGAGTGTGCCCTTATATTAGGATATGTGACCATAATAACTAAGCAGCCTTCTGCCACAAGGCTCTATCCAACGCATTCAACCAAGGTGACTGCTTAGTAAATGTGGCTTGTAATGGTATATGTTTCATTCTGTGGGTATTTCAGAAACTAGGCTTGATTTCAAAATACTCTTTTAATAGCTGAGCAGTGTTATTGCTACACCTTACCAGCACAGTTTGGGAATTTAGAGTAGGAATAGCAGCGATGTTGAGGAATCCTCCAGGGTTGGAGAACCCAACCAGATAGGTGAATATTTCCTTCTTATATGTAAGAAAGGTCTGGTATTAGGTCAAGCATCATTTCCTTGAACATAGCTCAGAGGTTTTCTCCGTGTCATTGTCATCATCAGAGCTGAAGGTACCAGACTTCTCCATCTCCTCTGAGAAGTCTAGGAGTTTTATGGAAAGTTCAGCATCGACGTTATCCAGTCCCGTAATCCAAACAATAAACTGAGCAATCAGGGCGGCCAGAACAGCTGCGCCAATAAACCCGTAAATCACCCCGTAGAGTATGGGCCAGCACCAGCCAGTCAGGCTCCGGTTGTAAGGAGGCAGTTGCTCTCTTTCAATGATTAATTCCCAATCTTTCTCTTCAAAGTTGTTCACTGCAAGAAAACACGGGAGGAAGAGTTCTTATGCAAAGACAAACAAGCAGATAGAAGGGGCATCGTGTTAAAATGCAGAAAAAGAGAACAGAGTCAGAAGCGATGTGTGAAACTATGAAAATGCAGTCACAACATTTTTTGCATTATTTCCCCATATTTCATTTATTGTGAAACATTTCACCAAGCCTCAAAGGGTGAATAATGTCACCAAACTAGTATAGTTTTTAGAGAAATATCGGCAAACAAGCGCAAAACATTTTTGTAGTGTCAGCATCAAGTGAATCAAGCAACTTTTGAAAAAGATTTGCAGGCATTTCTAGCTTTTCTGAAGAAATTAGCATATTCATGGAAATTGTAACGCACATTAACTTAATGATCGCGAGAATCTCTGGCAAACTCAAGGTTGCTATATCTTTTTCTAGGCAGAAAAGGGGCAAATTTCTCCTGATTCTTGACCTAGGGCGAAAGTTTTTGCCCGTCTCTGATACTCAATAACAAATCCAAATGTTTGGTAGGTTCATTGTAGTGTCACATATCGTTTGATGATAGTCTAGTTTTTAATGGATATAGTTTGATTATGTGTTTTGAGATCAAAGTTTCTCTTTCTTGTTCAGACGTACTGTTGAGAAGCAATAAATTCACTGTCTGGTCCCTATTTAGTAATACAAAAAGAGGAGAGTGCAAGAGAAATGCAATATTACAATAGTACTATTATTTGTTATTAAGTGACCCTCCGGAGCACACAGTTTTAAGAGAAATGTACAAAAGTTTGCAAATCTCGAAAATATTTTCGCTAGACCTTTTGGAGCCAAAACTTTTTCTTAATTCGATCGAACTTAGACCGGAAGTAACCAAAATACTTGCAATCTCCATTGACTTTTTAACATCAAGCAACCTTGTTGCCATCTTTTGGATGAAAGTCAACTTTTCCATAGAACTAACAAGGGTGAAATTTGCAAAATGCGCTTAGACAAGAAGTTCACACATCTCTAATCCACACAGTGACGTCAGACGCTTAGTTGAGCGGTGGGGTGAAGAACCCCTTGCGTTGGTATAATCTTTTCCTCTACTTCTATGAAATAAGTACTATGCTAATATTGAATTTCTCCTGTGTTCTCCCGTATTATAATTATGATGCATGCTGTACATCGTAAATACTCTGCATCTGAGACTTGAACTGCATGAAAGAAGTCTGTTTTTAAAAAATCGATACACTACATGTGGTCCTTATTAGATTTCATGGATGGATATTATAGCACTAGTTTTTTTTGTATAATAATAATAAAAGCTTTTGTTCCATTCTGGTTAAGCGCAGAAGTGGATCTAAGTAATCTCTCACGAGCAGGATCCTCATTACCTCTTTGTATCTGTTTGTGCATGTTTGTCCTTATTTGTATGTATCCGTTTATGCAATATACATAACTCTGTACCCCAATTGTACCACGCTGCGGAATATGTTGGCGCTTTACAAACAATAATAATAAGGCAGATGTAAACTACACAGCTCAGTGGGAAGTGTTGAAGCAGGAAGTGTTCTGTTAACATCTAACTGGCATTTGTCCCCAAATCACTCCAATCTCACCTCACTCATTTTAAGTCACTAGAGTTTACATATTGGGGCAAAACTAGTGCAATTCTGGGGGATAAATTTGTGTATGAAAGTCAGATATCAAATTGGTAGCAATGTATTTGGTATAGTTTTGGATACGCACGGGAAGGTTGGCGGGTTGGAAGTCCAACTTTCACAAACTTTCCAGTTTGTTCAGAAGTTGGAATCGAATTTTGAAATCTTAGGGAAATTGGAGAATGGGATCCTCTTTGGATCCATTTGCATTTGTGAACGGAAAAATAAACTGTCAACATTCAAAACCTTCACACGGGTCAACAACAAAAAAATGTCACAGCCTTTGAAGTAGGCGATCCTGGTTTGAATTCCACTGTCAGCTTTCCTTGTGACCTTGAGCAAGTCACTTTATCTCCCTGTGCCTCAAGCATGAAATTTAGATTTTAAGCTCTAAAGCAGTGATTTAGAACCTTTGGGGTCCTCGGGCATCCCTAAAGGGTTCCCTGCAATTTTCTGGTCATTTGAATATTGTACCAAATCCAGAAAATGTACAATGCATCTGATCTAAGACTCGCTATTAGGGAGGGTTGGGGTTCCTTACAATACATCTGATCTCAGACACGCTATTAGAGAGGGTTGGGGTTCCTTAAAATGCATCTGATCTCAGACACGCTATTAGAGAGGGTTGGGGTTCCTTACAATGCATCTGATCTCAGACACGCTATTAGAGAGGGTTGGGGTTCCTTACAATGCATCTGATCTTAGACGCGCTATTAGAGAGGGTTGGGGCTCTGAAGAATTTCACAATAACATTATAGGTTCTTTAACAACAACAAAAAAGGTTGAAAACCACTCCTCTACACGGCAAGAACTCACTTACACCTGCAAAAATTCTATGTATAGCACTGGGTTCTCTGTTGGGCTGTATAAGAAAATAATATTGTTATAATTTAGGTGGCAGTTAAACATGTAAAAACAGCAACAGGAATCAGCGTTAAAACAGTGTGTCTGTGTTACTGTACGTTGTAATGTATTATAGTGGGTTGACTTGTCATTGTTTGAATTCCATTGAAATCAATGGCACAGTTCAATTTTGTATTGAGGAAGAAGATAATATTTGCCTTGGGCTTAAGATGCCACAGTGAGATGCAGCTACGAATAAGAGCAGATGATTCAGTGTTGAAAAATGTTACATTTTTGTAGTCCTGAGAAAGGGTAAAAAAAAAAGGTTTATTTTTTCCTTATTATGGAAAATAACATAAAACCTATATCTTAGCATATACAAGTAATAATAATAATAATACCATTTAAATAGGACATTTGAATACGCAGCAATCTCAGCCCCAAACAATGTAGCAAATTTACCTTAACTACGGGTTTAATCAGATGAGAGCTACCTAGGTTGTACAACTGAGAGATGGCCTGTATATTTCAAAGCAGATCAATAGAAGATGAAGAGTTGGGCCCTCATTTGCCTCCTAAATCTCTTTGATAACTTAACTCAAGTTGATGGAACATAACACATCTTGCTCATGTGCCTCCCATATAACAGCCTCTCTCATCTGAGTTTTGCCATGTTGACCACTATGATTATTTATATTATTGCTGGACACTCACGGTCTCTTTCCTCGCGCACATTTTCTCCGTACATCTCTTCTTCGTGAACCAGCAGAGAAGAGTGCAGCTTCTTCATGGACTCTTGATAACCTTCCACGTTCTTCTTAATTGCTAAAGTCTTGTCCTGGTTCAGGTTCTTCCCAAGCTCTGTTGAGTGTAGAGACAGCACACTGATTAGGATTTAGCATGGTGTCTGAAAGATGGAGTGCTTCTGTCATTAAGGGTCAGCTTCTAAATGAGAAAACCCAGTAGTAGCTTCTAAACCTAGGGCATGGGGGAAATGCTGATACTACTTTTTACATTAAAATCCATGGGTTTTGTGCATCAAGAAAGTGGTTGGCACTGATACATTCCAGGTTAGAAAATGTGAATATTTTTCTGTCTGAAATGCAACATACTGTATTTATTAAGAGTAGTTCTACTCTTCTAGAACTTGGATTATGCTGCGTTTGTATTCTGCGCTGAAAAATCTCTTTGCTCTACTTTTAGGTGATGGAGAAAACCAACGTAGAAAAATTGTCAAGGAAAATAACACAAGCCGCGCACTTCTTTACACATAGACCTGCACCACTATGGAAATGTAACTCTGCCCTAAGCACCTGCTGCTCGCTCCATAAATATGTCATCTTATTGGGATGATGCAGACATACACGAAAATGGTGCTACAGTAAGATTAATACATAGACGCAGCCTGTTGCAGGAATATTTCAGCGAGTTATGACCCCCGAAAATATTTTGCGCTTACATTTTGCCATTGATACATAGATCCCCATGGGTGCCTGACGGTGTTTGCCTCCAGAAATATCAAAGGGATGTAAGACCATGTTCACTAAGCAATGCTACTTCATAAGACATTGCCCAGCATTGCCCCTTACAGCCAATTCAAGTGAATCGGGCCATAAGGTGTCTATCACCATGGAAGGTGTCTTATAAAATATGGACATTAGTCTGTCCAGCAAAAGAGACCAAGAAGTCAAGGTATGACTGCAATAAAAGCATTTTTAGACTAATGTATCTTCAAATACTGACTAATATTAGCAAAATACTAAGAAACCAGTCCAATACATGATTTAAAGGGCAGTCTTTCCAAGGACCAAAGTGTGCTAATGACATTGCCATGTTTAACCCATACAGTACCCTTATGACGTACTTGCCACGGCATGGGCCTGGGACTGGAGCCTTTTCTGGAGGGTGATCGGGCTGACCGCTCCATTGGACCAGCCAGTCGAATCGAAACAAAAAAAAGAGAGCAGAGGAGTGGCCAACTCCAGTCCTCCAGGGCACCAATAGGTCAGGTTTTAAGGATATCCCTGCTTCAGGACAGGTGGTTCAATCAATGGCTCAATCAACGACTAAAAACGTGACCTGTTGGTTCCCTTGAGCCCTTCAGGACTGGAGTTAGCCACCCCTGCCCTAGCAGCATGCTAATATTCAGATTGTGGTAATGCACCTTTATGACATACAATAGCATAGACTGCATTACCGTCCGATCTCTCTCTTCCAGGCTGTGACAGGGTGAAGTCAGGTACTGATAATTATGCCTGGGAAACATACATCTGAGTCCTTCATCCAGTACTCAGAATGTTAACCCAGTAAGAATACTTGGACAATCAGGAAGTAAGCTGAGACAGCTGACAACCAGCTTGATAAGGAGGCTACTGCTTGTAGTAGGTGGCTGACAGACTACAGAGCTGTTCTGTGCAAGCTCCTATCCAGAAAGATTTCCTAAACTCTCTCTAGGGACAGAGATTCCAAAACAAAGATACAATAAGGATTTTAATATTGTTCCATAACTATTGTGGAATATGTTTAGGGGTTGGAAACTGGACAAAGCCAGCCAGCCCGATAGATAGGGCCTGGAATGTTTAGCAAAATCTACCTATGGGGAGAAGGCGTTCTTTTTATGATTTTTGTTTTGACTTAAAGGGACAGTGTGCCCAAATGTTTATTTGTGTTGTGGAGAAATAAAACCACTCAAAATTTGGTTTACCCTGAAACTGCACGTGTGGACTATTGTCTGACCTCGCCTACAGGCCGTCCTGCCACACGGGCAGAGTGCATATAATTCATATTCTTTTAAAACACACACTTTATATGCTGTTGTCATGGCCACCGAACTATAAAAAGACATTTACATTCGCCTCGTGAAAGCTGTCAGTTCAGAGATATAATTCTCAGAGCCTGCGTCCTTTTTAACAAGGTGGCTAATGAGGTCCCTGAACAGCTGTTAAGGATACTTGAGAGCGAGAGAGAGTCAGTGCACAGTTAAAAGACGTGAAAACAGATCACAAACTGTGCCTTTTGCTTTCACACCCCGGGTTTGTCTTTCTACCGATCCTGTCACAGTGTCAGACAGAGAGAAGTCGGATTCTGAGAGGATGCTTGAGAATGTTAACCCCTGCCCTGCCAGAGGGCCCCGTAACACTTTGAAAAGACAAACAGGACCTCCAGGGAGCGCAACGGGGGCGGATTGATGGCGGTTCCATCGGTGCCGTCTCACTGAGCACGGACTCTTATCTTCTCTCCGGCTTCTCATCTCTTGCCTCTTCAGATTCCATCTCGGCATTGATGTCAAATGGTGATGTGTTTCCATGACAATGTGACGCCATGATTCCCCGTTGCCATGACAACGTGACTGTGACTTCACATGTGACATGTTGCCATGACAACGTGACATCATGACGTAGCAGAGATGAGAAGCAGGAGGGGATGCCGGAAAAGGTAAGAGGCCCCGCGCTCTCCCCTGGCAACAAGTCCAAATTCCAAGCTGGCCATGTACAAGGGTTAAATAATAGCATACATTCTTGTATATCTGTCAAGTGGTAATAACTTTACTGCCTTTGGAGAAGATGGGCCTGGTTTAAATCCCAATGTCAGTTTCTTGTGATGATGGGAAGATCACATTACCTGTCTGTGCCTCAAGCCACAAAATAAGATTGTGAGCTCTGGGGACATGTGTGTGAAAACTTAAGGTACTGTAGCCCTATACTGTTGTAACTCCCATACCCCTGCCCCCTCCCTTGTTGGTTTACTAGTGTACTACAAGGGGTTAGAGGTAAGCATGTGGATGCTAAGTTCCTCCCTTTGGTAACACACGGGTACTGTGTCAGAAGGGGTAGAACAGAGAGAGAGAGAGTTCTGGAAGGATGGTTCCAGCATGAGAGGAAGAACAGAGCCTCTGGGAGTAATGGTAAGGGATGAATTCGTACAGTTATTGTTGTGTTACAGATAGGGACAGTGCCCTATAAGTCAGGATCCTTTTGCCAGGCCATCAGAAAGAAGCATCCCAAAGTCGGAATGCAGACATGCCACTGTGGGCAAAGCAGAGAATGCCCAAGTATGTCAAAAGATCAGCCCTTCAAGTGGATTTTTATCTACAGTACTCATCACCCCTGAGGAAGTGGCAGTTCCAGAGCAGAGATTGCTATTAATTATAATGTACACAGAAAAAGCCATGATCTCAGCAGGGGCTGTAAAGGGGGCCCATAGGATTTTACTGAAAAGGGAGGCGTGACCCACAAGATGAACTCAGTACAGTAACAAGTGAATGCACCTTCCATGAGTATTAAGAGTGGGCACTTACAGAAGAATGATTGCAGTATGGATGAAATAATGTACGTGGATGCGTTTGACTATTCCAGTCATTAAATGATCTGTATGCAGTAACCCTTTTTTGCTTTTTTTTGTTGGTTTGCTCGGCCCCCCGTTGCTTATTATGCTGTTTCCTTGACTAGGTTTTCTGCCTGTCGCACCCATTTTATTGCACTCTCTTTCCCCAGTCCCCTCTTCCTAGGGGCATCCCAATTTGCTTTGTCCTGATTCCCCTGTTTTGCTTGAAATAAAGTACAACCATGTCAACCTAAATGTAACTGTGAGTGCAGTGTTACCAAGCATGGGAACATGACTAGAGATTGAAGTTGTACTATAAAAAACTCCTGGCGCCCAGCCGACCACAGACAGCACCCCGAGACAAGGAAAATCATTGCTGATGTCAAACACACAACTAGCTCGAACCTCTAAATGGAGCCGGGCAGGGACGATTACACTATGCTCAGGAAAAAGGAACCTTTTTACATCTTATATATTTCTCACTCAATCCCCATGAAAATGTGCACAATCTGTGTGAACAGTGGGCGGCCGACAGCTACCGAGATGATACCCGTGGCATCAATTTTATGCATTCATTTTTTCAGTCCTCCTAGTGAACATCCTTTATCAGGAAACATTTTATCTAAGTATATTGGACCATCATTCAAGCTGTCTCAAACACTTTATAACGTGCTTATCTTCGTCACTAAACACCATTTTTTGTAACTATGCGCTTGATGAGGTCAGAATTCCGCCACCAATTCCTCTCTCTCTTTCGCATTCTGCCTATCATTGTTCCCGCTTAACCCATTCATTTTTAAACCACACGTGAATTGTGGGCCAATTATTTAAGGAAGCCATTAACACGATTATTCATAAAGATGTTTTTCTAGTGAACTAAGCTTTTAAAGTAAAGAGGTGACCCTCACCGCCGCTACATATATTCACCTTTAGCAACATCGGAGCGTCCGACCTTATACAGGACCGCGGCAAAACGATCCCAGTAAACCGTGTCACCTTGTGTCTCCAGCCATTTCTCCAGGGTGACTTTACACTGCTCCTTATTCACTACAAACATAAAAGAAGTAAGGAAAGGTGCATTGTTATTTACTGGTGAAAGGGTTGGGGAAGGTGGTATTTGGCCCTTGGTGGGTGTTTAAGCATTGCGTGGGGGTTGCAGGTGGAGTTAACCCCCTTCATTAACTTAACCAGTCCCGCTACTTCCCGGCCTAAATATCCATCCTCGGGGCTACTAGCCCCTTCACCCAATCCCTCTACCCACAAAAACAAAAATAAACACAACAACCCTACTACCCACCTCCTCTACCCCCAACAACACCCCCCCCCCCTCAACACATACAGTAATGGGCAAATTGTGTCACGTGACGTGAGCTTTAAATGCATAGGATACACCGGCACCCATAAAGAGGCATGTATCTCAGGAAGCAGGGGGTCCCCGGACCTCAAATCAACACGGTTCTGCTCCGGAGACCCCCCTGCTAACGTACATAAGTAATATGTTTTTTATTAAAACCCTGTGATCACTGGTGGTGGTCACGGCCCTGAAGGAGTAACACTGGTCAGGTCCCCATTGAGAAGCATGCACCCAGGGCCACCGACAGAGGGGAACAGCCAGGACTGCTGTCTCAGGCACAGTGTGCTTAGGGGCCCCTGAGATGCAGCAGGAAGATCACATAGGGAATATCCCTTCCTCTGCAGTCTCTGTTGTTGGGCGGGGCGTAGGTCAGGGGGTTGGGCCCAGGTCAAGTAGAGAAGTGTGGGGCTGGAACTACAGCCTGAGAGAGGCTGACAGGCTGAGGAACATGAGAGGAAAGGGTTAAACCATGGGGGTAAAAACACAAAGACACGAAAGGGAAGAAGACAGAAAGGCAGAGATAAACACAAAGAGAAAATAAAGTACAAGAGAAATATATAATAGGGGAAGAGACATGAGGGGGAGGAAAGAGAGAGACATGAGGGGGAGAAAAGAGAGAGACTTGAGGGGGAGAAAAGAGAGAGACATGGAGGTAGACAAAAGAGAGACATGAGGGGGAGAAAGGAGAGAGAGAGAGAGAGAGAGGGGAGAAGAGAGAGAGAGAGGGGAGAGGAGAAGAGAGAGAGACAGGAGGAGAAGAGAGAGACAGGAGGAGAAGAGAGAGAGACATGAGGGGGAGCAAAGAGAGAGACATGAAGGGGAGGACAGAGAGAGACATGAGGGGGAGAAAAGAGAGACATGAGGGGGAGAAAAAAGAGACGTGAGGGGGAGAAAAGAGAGAAGCATAAAGGGGAGAAAAGAGAGATACATGGAGGTAGACAAAAGAGAGACATAAGGGGGAGAAAAGAGAGAGAGAGAGAGGTGGAGAAGAGAGAGAGAGAGAGACAGGAGGAGATGAGAGAGACGGGAGGAGAAGAGAGAGACAGGAGGAGAAGAGAGAGAGACAGGAGGAGAAGAGAGAGACAGGAGGAGAAGAGAGAGAGACGTGAGGGGAAGAAAAGAGAGAGACGTGAGGGGGAGAAAAGAGAGAAGCATAAAGGGGAGAAAAAAGAGATACATGGAGGTAGACAAAAGAGAGACATGAGGGAGAGAGAGAGAGAGAGAGAGAGAGAGAGAGAGAGAGAGAGAGAGACAGGAGGAGAAGAGAGAGAGACAGGAGGAGAAGAGAGAGAGACAAGAGGAGAAGAGAGAGAGAGACGTGAGGAGGAGAAGAGAGAGAGAGAGACAGGAGGAGAAGAGAAAGAGAGACATGAGGGGCAGAAAAGAGAGAGACATGAGGGGGAGAAAAGAGAGAGACCTGGAGGTAGACAAAAGAGAGACATGAGGGGGAGAAAAGAGAGAGACATGAGGGGGAGAAAAGAGAGAGAGAGAGACATGAGGGAGAGAAAAGAGAGCAAGAGAGAGACATTGTAAGGAATCCGCTCCTCGGTTTACTGTTTGCCTTACCTTGCAGACAGGTGCAGTACCGGAACACTTCCCCTGATATTTACTGCAGCCTGGATTCACTCACCAAAGCAATACTGCCACACGCCCCTTCTGCCATTGGTTCTCTGACCTTTAAGTGTTGCCTTCCCACAATGCTCCCTGCCGAGCATAGTCCTTCCTGGATGTCTCTGTGTTCTGCCATAAGCCTTGTCTTGTCTGCCTCCGTGGTTCCTGAGACCGGCTGCTAGTGTCACGCAGCGGTCTGTTCCTGTGCTGAAGCGGAGTACTCTCCTTGTTGTCTTCAGCTCCCTGGTTCCTGTGACCGGCTGCTAGTCTCATGCAGCGGTCAGTTCCTGTTTCCTGTGCTGAAGCTGAGTACTCTCCTTGTTACTTCAGCTCCTTGTTTCCTGTGACCGGCTGCTATATTCATGCAGCGGTCTGTTCCTGGTTTCCTGCACTGAAGCGGAGGTTTCCCTGAGTATCTTCAGCTTCCTGGTTCCTGGGGCCTACTCTATCCCTAATCTAGAGAGTCCGTGTCCTGGTTCCTGCGCTGTATCGGAGGATTCCCCAGCCCGCTCAGGACTCTTGCGCTGAAGCACTGGTTTACCAGTGCAGCTAGGCGGTGTGCTACTCTGGTCTGTCTACCACCTCCTGAGACCAGTACCATGGGCCATGGTCACCGCACGCGCAGAGGCCACTCCCGCACTCCTAAACTGAAGCGGGGCTCTCCTGACTACCTGTTGCCGAACTCCTGCTTGAACAACGTTTACCCTGATGTCTCCAGTCCTGACCCTGGCATGTCCACCGACGATGCTGTCTTCTCCTATCCTGATCCTGCTACGTACGACTACGAACTGCGCAATCCGGATCAGCCTGCGCGGTCTAAGGTCGGTGCTTTTACAACCCCACCTCAGCCACGCGGTCCGACCCAGGTTTGTGGCGAGCACAGCCGTGACAGACATGAGGGAAAGAAAATACAGAGACATGAGGGCAGAAAAAAAGAGACATAAGGAGGAGAAAACAGAGAGACATAAAGGGGAGTAAAAAGAGAGACATACATGAGGGGTATAAAAGAGAGAGAGAGAGAGAGACGAGTAGGAATAACGAGAGACATGAGGGTGAGAAAAGAGAGAGAGACGAGTGGGGGAAAAGAGATTTAAGGGGAGAAAAGTGAGAGACACGAGGGGAAGAAAAGAGAGACATGAGGGAAGAAAAGAAAGACATGACGTGAAGTAAAGAGAGTCATATGTAGGGGAGAAAAGAGAGAGAGGCATGAGGGGGAGAAAAGAGTGACACATAAAGGTAAGAAAAGATAGCCATGAGGGAGGGGAAGAGAGAGAGACATGACGAGGAGGAAAGAGAGAGACATGAGGGGGAGAAAAGACAGAGGCATGAGGAGGAGGCAGAGGAGGAGGAGAAAAGTGAGAGAGACATGAGAGGAAGAAAAGAGAGAAACATGAGGGGGAGAAAAGAGAAATAAACATAAAGGGAAGAAGAGAGAAAGAGAGACATGAGGGGGGGGAAGAGAGAGAGAGACATTAGGGGGAGAAAAGAGAAAAACATGAGGGGGAGAAAATAGAGGGAGAAATTAGGGGGAGAAAAGAGAGATACGAGGAAGAGAAGAGAGAGACACGAGGGGGAGAAAACACAGGACGATATGAGAGGAATGAAAGAGAGAGATATGACGGGGAGAAAAGAAAGAGTGAGATGCGGGAGGGAGACACAAGGGGGAGAAAAGAGAGAAAGAAGGAATGAAAATAGAAAAAGATACTGGACAAAAGAGACATAAGACTGTTGTTGGATAGCATAGGGGAAAAGACATACTGAATTAAATAAAGAGAATGGCATGTGTGAGGGAGGAAAAAAGACATGACGGGGGAAATAAGATAAATACGAGGGGAGAACAGAGAGAATGAAATGAACGGTGTAAGAAGAGAAATACATGTTGGGGAGGGGGTAGAGAGACATATTGTATGGGCAAGAAGAGAGAGACATGCTCTGAGGGAGAGAAGAGAGAGACGATATGGGGGGAGTGGAGAGAGGAAGGCATTATATGGGTGAGTGGAGAGAGAAAGACATGATGTGGGGGGAGGAGGGAGAGATTCTCTAGGAGGCGGAGCGAGACGGAGACGGAGCAATGCTTTGGGAGAGGAGAGAGACATACTGGGGGAGAGGAGAGAAAGGCATGCTGGGCAGGTGGAAGGAGAGAGAAACAGAAACTTGAAGGTTAAAGAGAATTACATGAAGGGGAAAAATAAGAGCACCAAGGGGGGAAGAGAGAGACATTGGAGGAAAGAAATAGATAAGGGTGAAAGAAAACGATGAAACACATTAGTGGAAAAAGAGAAAAAAAAAGAAGGAAAAGAATTAAAGACATGCTGGGTGGGAGAGGAGATAGATGCTGGCTGGAGGGGAAGGAGAGAATGACATGCTGGCTGGGGGGGGAGGAGAGAAAGACATGCAGGGGAAAGAAGAGAAATGCATGAGAGGAAGGGAGAACAGAGACACAGAAGGGGAAAAGATGGAATAACATAAAGGGGGTGAGAGAGAAAGACACTGGGGGGAGGCGAGAACAAAGAGACATGGGGGGACAAAGTGAATGTGATTATGTTGTAACATTTGCAGGGGCCCCATTCTTCAAGTTTGTCCTAGGCCCCCAAAATTCTGTTGGCAGCCCTGCAA
The DNA here is from genome assembly GCF_040206685.1 of Ascaphus truei. Classification (NCBI taxonomy): domain Eukaryota; kingdom Metazoa; phylum Chordata; class Amphibia; order Anura; family Ascaphidae; genus Ascaphus; species Ascaphus truei. Next base: position 62,209,445 of record NC_134491.1, on the reverse strand, counting down.
GCTCCCCCCCCCCCCCTCCCTGCAAGCTCCCCCCCCCTGTAAGCTCCCCCCCCCCCCCCCTCCCTGCAAGCTCCCCCCCCCTCCCTGCAGCGTGAACGCGGAAGATACTGTCCGCAGCACCACAGACTTTTGCTTCTATATCCATGGCACTGTAAGTCTTGCTACATCTGTGTAACCCTCCCTTTGGGATTACTATGGCCTTAATGGGTTAACTGTGTGGGCCCACACAGAGTAACGCCCCTTTCCCATTATCTAGTGCTGGGGTGACTCAGCAGATGTTAAGCCCTGCCCACTTCAGCCTAGAGACAGTGACATCACAATAAATATATATATATATATATATATATATATATATATATATATATATACACACACACACACACACACACACACATAGGTACACGGGGACACTTCTGAAAGCCAAATCCCGGGAGTAGAGGGATCTCACTGTGAATAATGCAAATAGCTTCATAAGTATAGTATAGTGTAAGATTCCCTGTTATTGTTTAATAATAAGGGACAGTACCCTGGTACGGTAGCATCCCACAGAGATAAGAGATAAAAGACTTTGAAGTAAACTCCCTCCAGGCAGGGAGGATTACCTCTGTATTACAGAACATATTGTACATCCCCTTATATTTCTAATTGTGCTGTATGGATTTCAAACTAACCGGTGACGTATCAAGGCAAATTTGTAGCAAAATTGTTTTCAATTGCACCATTTTCATCTTACTTCTCTCTGCATTAATATATCAAAGTCTTTCCTCCCCTTGTGATTTGTGAAGTGTCAATAGTACGAGTAAGGCCGCATTTATAGTGGAGGCGCGTGACGGCGCGCCCGGCGCCGTGCACGCCTCTCACCCAAGCAATGGGTGAACTGAGCTGAAAACAATTGGGGAGACGTGGCGGACACGTCACCAGGTTGGTTCACCCTCCTTGGCTGAACCGCTCATGTGACGCAGCAATGACGTGAAAAAAAAACGAATTCATTTGTAGCTTGAGAATTCTGCTACGTGGTCGCTCTGCATCACGCTCGCGCACTATGGCCACCCTCATTGACCTGCACAGGTTTGTTCTTGCGGCGCGCGATGTCACGTTCACCGTCACGGCTACATGACGCACAGGTTAGACTGAGAAGTAGCAAACTCTGCGTCTCTATGCATCACTTTTTTATCTTGTATTTGTGTAAACCGTTCTGGATAACAACTTGCTCCACACATAGGAAACTCTTTCTTAGAAATGCGCAAAGCTTTTGCATGAGTTTGAAAACCATGCAGAATTTGTCCTTTTCAGTTGAAAACATAATTGAGAATTAGGAAGGGTTTGCAAGCGATTGCCCAACCACTAAGTGAACGTACATTTCAATTTTCTTTTATGTGTTAACTCGCATCCACACCCTGACACAGGGCTTTTGCTGGTGATGCGAAGACCGGAAAGTAGGCAAGGAGGAGAGAGATAGAGAAAAAAAAAGGTGACTGAGCGATTTTGGGGCGAAATATCAAACCACTGGTGGAAATGTGTGATATCTGAGAATTGTTTAGCGCTATAAAGTTCAGTGAAATATTTTACCAGGAACTGACTTTTGGGGAAAAAAACGCCTGCAGAAAACAGAAAACACTTTCTCTAGATTGATACCTCACCCCCTAAATTATTAACCCTTACAACGCTCACTGCATTGCATTTCTATCCCTTATGGCACCAAAGTTGTTAACATGCATTGGAAAAATATTCCCCCTCCCTTTTTTTGGGAATGTCCAACGTGCGCATTAATATTCCGCGCACCTCTCATTCAAACCTACCAATCTCCCGACGCTCGCGGCGCAAAACATTCTTCTCCGGAGAAAGTTTCGCCAGCAGTTTTTCAATGTCTTCTTCGGGGCCTTTGATCCTTTGATAGAAATCCTGACATTCCTCTGGAGCCAGGAGTTCTGACATGCGCGAGATCATATGAGGTCCAATATCGTCTGCCGCTGGTAGGGAGGAATACAATGGTGTATTTATAATATATATATGGTGTGATGGGGGCAGGGGTTGCAGTACCTGGTTCTCCTTCTCCTCCTCCCATTGGCTGCCCGGTGCTGCTGCCTCTCCCCCATGCCCACGCAGCCATATTGATACAGTATGATGTAGGAAGCACACCATGTGACCACATTGGCGGCTAAATTCAATTTAATTAATAATTTTCCATCTTTATCGGTTTTGACCGGAAAAAAACCAGTGATTGGTCAGAGGTGTTTTATCAGGTTTCCTGATAAATTTCTGGAATCCCTACTCCAGCTTGTGTGAGGTTAGTAACTGTACTATAGTTACAATTACATTAACTTTTGAATAAAAATGTCAATACGAAACAGTTCATCTGCTATTAACATATACTTGTACAGATTGTCACATTGTAGAAGCTTCAACCAAAACATCATCTCTCTACTGGAAAGCTCAGAAGGTTCACCTAATCCCCATTTTTACCTGAGTCTGAACATGAACCATAGGCAAGGAACAGGAGCAGCAGGCCTATTCCCCAGGAAAGTCTCATTATTGGAGCAAGAGACAGAGATTGTCAGGTAAAAGATATTGTGCCTGTACAGTATGTGTTTGCTCCAGTAGAATTCTTAAGTCTCTAAGTTCTAGAGGTGACGTCACAAGGCTTTAAGAACATGGTCTACTGATGAATCATTCTTGATGATGCTTATAAGCTGTAATACATTACAGCCTTTCATCTAAGAGCTGAGATCATATTCTTCATGGTGTAGGGATTTTTAAATCATGCTGAATAAACACTATTTACACACAATTGAGCAAAAGCCACAAGTTTTGAGGTAGAATTGTCAGGGACATGTTGAGTTGCCAGGGGCATAGACAGGACATATCCAGTTGGCCATTTAGGGAATCAAGTGGGACCAGCTTGGAGCCCAACCACTGGACAAATCTCATTCTCAGTTACTGGGGCAAGGAGGAAAGAGAGGAGTTGCGGGCCGACGTCTCGCAGTCGAGATCTGACCTGTCGGCTGTTGTGCTGCCTCAATGAATTTAAGGACCTGCATATTCCAGGCTTGTCAGTAATTGGCATACACATTGAGGCACCGTAAACCCAGGGAAAGAATATTTACATGATTCCCATCCCACATTTCCTAAAAGGATTTCCATACCAACTATATAGAGTTGATAAGCATAAGGCACCAACATAATGAATGTAATGGTGTCAGACCCAACAGCTCTAGCCATGTGAGCTGTTGATTGTAACCTTGTTCAGGAACTGACCATAGTTCACTATTTATATTAAAATGACTATGGTGGACAGGGATCCAGAGGTGTCAAAGAGGAAGATGCTTATCTGGAGGAGAGAGCATCAAAAGAGAATAATTTATATTCCTAATCAAAGTTGATTGACACTATAACTGTATTATTACAGAGTGATATTTTATAAGACCGTTCATGTTCAGTACCACCTCAGTTTATCAGATATACATTTGTAAACGTCAAAAATACATGTTTGTGGCCAGGTAAAACGTGGGAGGATATAGTATCAGTTACATAATTTCACCCTCGAGGGTATAAAGAGGACCGCCACCTGTGATACGTATGCATTCTTCACAATCCCCCGAATGCGTGGATGCCGGGGCCATTAATCTGGTGATTACGTGGAGAGAGTTATGGAGTATTTTATACTCTCTTCTTGAATTAGAAATTGAATAATGCTAAAGCATCTGGGATGCTTTCGTCAGCTGGTCGTAAAGGTGTCTCTTAGGGGAGTGGGTGACAAATGGGGGATACACCACACCCACACAGGCTTTTCAGACATCTGGTATGTTTCTTACATTAAATAGATTGTTTACTATAAGAGTTTGTATCTGGAACTCAAAAATCATATCTGTATGTGAGTGGATCTCATCATTTCTCTTCATGAACCCTTCAAGGACCTATTACAAGACTTTCACTGGTGATATATGTGTTCTGCTTTACCACTTTTTATTTTATTAACTGTCCCATACTGAATGTTATTTTGTAACATTTTTCTGTAACAAGCACTGTACGACTTTTCTAACATTAAATCTAAAATGTCATAAGGATTGTCTTTGGGCTCTAATTGAACCTACAGTACAATACCTACAGTATTGAAGAGATTGCCCTAATTTTTAGATATCTTTTGGCTAAATAGAGTTTTTGTTTAAATCTCATATTTTCTGGTAAATTGGGACCTGAGAACTCCTGAGGTGTACAGTAAGTCCTTAAATTAATCCTGGAGGTTGCCTCATAATTGGGGTGTAGTGTTACCATCTTGGGGGTGGGAGGGTTCATTTTGAGTTTCTGTATGGTCTATGGAGGTGAGTAAGACCGCTGGGTGACCAGTTACTGTTAACCCCTTACACACACACACGTGGAGTGTGTACTAGACCAGGGGTGAGCAATCTTTTCCAGTTGCGCCCCCCTTGCCTGCTGCACCCAGTGCTCGCGCCACCCTTACCTCCATTTGACGCCGAATTGCCATGGCGACCCATCAGCAGCCGTCTGAATCTCTGTAAGTAATAGTTTACAGAGGCCTCACGCGATCCCCTGGCATTTAATTTAAATGCCGTGGGGAAGAGCGCGGGGCCTCTGCAACCACCGCGCACCCCCCAGTTTGCGCACCGCTGTACTAGACACTAATAAAATGATGAACAGAACTGTGAGGTTTGGAATGCTCCGTACACATGAAGAAGAGACCTGTGAGGTTTGGAAAGCTCTGTGCATATGAAGAAGAGACCTGTGAGGTTTAAGGTTCCGGACATTATAATTTAATCTACGTGAACGCTCATGTTATTCCATCAAAAGAGCACTTTGAAATATTCTCTGGGAAAAAATGAAAACTTTTTTGGAGACACTGCTTTTTTAATAGTGATGTGTCTGCACTGACATGGAATGCAAGGCCATCAAGCAGGGGACTGCAAATAGCTTTACTTCCCCCCAGGCACGGAAGTTAAACACTAAATCTAATGATCCTAACACAGAATCGATGACGGATCATAATATATTGCAGAAGCAGTAGTGAATTCTTCCTTTCTTTGCCTTCTTTTTTATTCCGTCGCCCATAATTCTTCTGAAGGAGGTCTCCATGAAAAGGCAATTACAGTGTGATTAGTAAAGACTCACAATTCTAGATATCACGCTGCATTCAGCTGTTGCTAGATTTACGTTGCTATTTTCCAAGATTTATTGCATATTCAGGTCACAAAATCTAAGCCTTCCATTAGCTAGAATGGTATAGACTTTGGCTTTATTAAAAGATATATACAGAAAAGATTATTGTTTTGGGGACAGAGTTGCTCTTATTTGCCAATTTAGCAATTTTTGGTTGACTGTTATAAAGGAATAGAATTCTCAAAGCCTCAATCTTGCCTGTATCAAATGTGCTTTAGTTCAGAGTAGAGTATTGACAGATGTGATAAACTCTCATCATTATTTTCTTTGGGCTAGATCCACAAACCTCCATTAAATCAGGGCTCACAATGTGTCGTTACCTAAAACAGAAACAGATGTTATGTTCCCTGAGTTAGCATAGTATCCTCAAAACTAACTACATGCAAAAACAATGTCCGAACTGCATCTCATTATTATAAGCTTCACAAAACGTTATTGTAACATAACGCTGAATAATCTTCGTGATGTTATGCCAGCCTTGGTGTTACTTCTATTCAGAACCCGATATAGAACTTTTGCTGAAGTGGAGAAAGAGAGAGGAGAAGGGAATAATTACGGGAAATAACGCTACGCTCTTTAAATTGTGCCTAACTGGTGATACTCCCACCCAGACTCTATTTCAGGGTCCGGATAGGAGTAGCACAACGTTTGGATATAACTTACTGTAAATTACGTACAGTTAGGTCCCCCTAACAGACTTTAGTGGATATGTGATGTTATGATAATGCATATTTTGCATGTCATGATCACTAATGTCTATTATAGATAAAGTTGTGCTCTGTTTAGGAGAAAAATATGTCATATTTATGTTATTGTGCTTTGAAGATATATTTAGGGACCTATTCACTTAACAATGATACTAAACAATGATAAGTGGCTTAAGGCACGTTAAATGTCCTTAAAGCTCCATGTTGTCTGTTATGCTTTTCACTAAGCAGTGTTAACAGGGCAGTATCGCACTATAACAGGTTTTTAACGAGCTTTAACACACTGACCAAAAAAAGTTGTATCGAGAAGCCAAAAAAGGCCAATATCACTTTTTTTTGCCTAGCATTTATAAGCATAATATTCACAGTGGGCTCCTCTAGTTTGCTGACAGCTGTTATCTGGATTCCAGTTCCAAGCTGGAGAAGGATTCATTACAGGACCTCAGGACGCCAGGCTTCAGTTCCCAACAACCTCTGCTTGATGTACAGACAAGGGCAATGGGCAGTCCCAATCTTCTTGGAGATATCCCTCCCCTTGGCCCAAATACCTGCTTCCCGGCAGCGCACCTCTACCCCCTCACTCACCCCATACTGGGAGCCAAGGAGAGGATGGCACGCAGCTAGGTCAGCAACCGAATACCCCTTACCACACACTGGCAGCAGGACCACTTACATACACCTTTCATACGGCCACAAGACAAACGGTTCTCCTAAAACAGAGACAATAGATAAAAAGGAGATGAGTGATCTCTTAAAACAGGCAATAGACCTGGATACATATATTAGGCGACAGCTGGGTGCCCCAGCCTTGACCCATCCATACCAAGCAAGTAACATATATAGGAAGCACCCTTTTAGACTTTGCAGAAGTTTTGTTCTGCGGTAGATTGAAGAAGGCCTTGAGTGCTTGCAGGGATGGAGTAGTAATGGGAGGAAGATGTGATGAGTGTGAGTGAATGAGTTTTGAGGGAGACTGCAGTAGGTGAGGGGGAAGGATAGGGCTTTAAATGGTGCAGGCCTACAAACATAGAACATGAGTGTAGAATGGTGAGCTCACCGAAAGCTGTCCATTAATAAGTATGAATCTGCAGATAAAGTTGCTGAAAGATCCAGACAGACTGTTGTCCACCTTCTGTCTAACTCCTGTATAAGTCTATCATTCCATTATAAATGTTTCCTTTGAAATGGGCCCCCTTGAAATTCAATAATAACCCCCCTAGCAAAGATACATATTTTCCTCTCTCGCTCTACTGCTAAAACACAGGACCCCATTCTCTCCCGTCTCAACTATTGCAACCTTCTACTGTCTGGCCTTTCCGTCTTTCAACAGTCTACCATAAAATCTATCCTAAATGCTGCTGCTAGAATCCCTTTACTCTATCCTAAATCTTTCTCGGCGTCTCTCCTGCTAAAATCCACTCTTGGCTTCCTATTAAATCCTGTATTACTTTCAAAATTCACCTCCTCTCTCCCAAGGCTATACATTCTTCTGCTCCTCCTTACATCTCAGCCCTAATTTCTCGCTATCCACCTGGCCGACTCTTGTGTTCTGGCCAAGGATGTCTTCTATCTAGCCATTTTGTATTTAAAGTCCTCTTCCACCTAAAACTTTTCTCACTGCCCCACCCCTCTGGAATGCGCTTCCACCTAATATCCAAGTAGCACATCTCTCTCCACCTTTCAGACCCATATTAAAACACACCTCTTTAATGAAGCATACGGGTAGCTCCATTGGCTAATACTATACATCTCACATGCATTGACCTTGACCCCTTGCAAACACACTTACCAAAACACCCTCCTACTTCCTCTGCAAGTTCTTACCTCTTAGATTGTAAGCTCTTCGGGCCAGGGACTCCTTTTCCTCATATTACTTTTATGTCGGAAATTCTTATTCCCATTACATGTTATATTATATCACGTGTATTACTGCTGTGAAGTGTTATGTATGGATGGCGCTATGTACATAAAGATATACATGCCTCAGTGGTTCACTTCAAGTTCGGATCCATAACTACACCAATTTAGCTAGTTGCTCCATATTAATCTGTAGCTGGTTGTAGACTCTCTTGGTCAGGTACCTTGGTCACAGATATTCACAACTTTGGTTGAGCTTCTGCAGCTCCTTGCAATCATACTGTATAGCAGGCAGGTATTTTACGGCTAGTCTATTTTCAAGGGACTCTCCTGTCTTAAGATGGTATCTTGCTTTCTTACACTCACTAAAAATCACAACCTTGAGATCAGGAAAATAAAAGCTATTTCGACATAAATAAACAGAAACATTGAACTTGAAATGGAACTTTCCAGGAGGGTTGGACTAAACGTGTATACCCTATAGGGAACTCCTTCCTCCAAGTGATGTCGCATACCTAAGGGTGAAATGGGCCAAACAGATGGTACATTCACATTACCCATAGTGAAATTAAGCCATTGCTAACCATACCCATATGGCCATGACCAACCAAATACTGGCACCTTCCCCAAACAGGGCAGGTCAGAAGGACAACTCTTCTGCAGTACACTGGTAAGAGGAAGTCCTACCGCAGGCCAAAGGCTACCCTTCTTCTTACTACCAAGGCTCAACCCCCACCGTAACCTCATGTAGCCTAATGGAAAGGGGGAGAGGGGGTATGGCTGTCCCTCACCCAGGGCTCATGACTTTGGTGGCACGGATGGTGAACAATTTCTCACTGACAGAAAATTATATAAGAGGGTTATGCAGTACACACCTTGGTAGTAACAGCATGTAGTTTATATGTTTGTATAATACAATAGTTCACTTGTATATTACATGCACTTATAAGGTGTAGATTTGCCATGGTACCTTAGGGGACCACCATGAGAGTTTCTCACAGATAAAATTATAGCGTACAGAGATTTCCAAACTTCACAGGTTTCTTCTTCATGTGCACATACTGTAACGTTCCAAACCTCAGATCTCTTCCTCGTGTGTACAGAGATTTTCAAACCTCACAGGTCTCTTTTATCATTGTACATATGTACTGTATTTCATGTGTCAGTACAGATGAAGAGACCTGTGATAAAGCTCTGTGCTTTATAATTGAATCCGTTAAGAACTCACCTGTTGGTATATTCAGAGGTAGGTATCACAACTTAGAACATTTCTACACTTCTAAGCCATAAATAGCAACTATAGCTATGAACTTCTCATATGAAGACAGCGACCAAACATGTTTGATACAGAATTAGCTTCAAGATAAATTATAAGAAAATCCAGATAATATGCTATTTTCTGAAAGCACATTCCTACATCTTTTTTAAATAACAAGAAAACGTGTATTCTTTTTTCAATGCCTTTATTCTTTTATTTGCAAACGTTGATTTACATGATGCGTAGAATTCTTAAGGGTATATTTAACAATTGAACAGCCCAGCAATATTTTAATTAGTCCCTTAATACAGTATATTCCCTGTACCACACTCAAATTATACACAGTTATTATATTTACCAAAATAATGCTTGCTCCTCAGTTCTGTCCCAGCTTAATGCAGCAATTCACAATGCTCCCTGAGAAATATCTGCCTTCACGTTAAATTTACTGAAGAATGTATTAAAATTACCGGCATTTTTGCTTTACTTTGTAATTCATTGGTCTCAAGATTGTTACAGTGCGTAGAATATGCACAATTTTTAGTCTGGACACATTGTTTCTCCTGGTTTCATGCATTCCATGTTGTCCGAACATGTAATATATGTACTGGCAGTGAAAGGGTTAATAATACTCTCTACCATTTATAGCTGCTGACCCCCAATGCCAGCATCTGAGGTTTAACCACGGCCCAAATTTACTGACACACACTGAAACATACAGAGACACAGCACACAAACACACAGTTATCCACATATTTTACAAAAACATTAACACACTGATACACACAGACAGTAATACACACACACACACACACAATAGCATTGACACAGTATAACAAAGATAATGATACAATGAAATAAACAGATCTGTAGAATCACATGTACTGTACAAAGACACACACACTTATATACTGTTATACACTATTGACATTATTAGCTTGGTTTGTGCTTTTATAGCTGGTCCACTCCTGTAAATGAACTGCTTCAACCAGTTATAGACCAAACTGGACTGGATGAGCATCTTTACGTGTTCAGCACTGGGTAGCAACCCCAGTAATACTCGTAAACTTCATGTACATGTATAAGACAGATTGTGTATGGTGACAACTATAGGGATGCGCTCAAAATAAGGATGCAATTAAATACTGTATGTACAGTGATGGATTAACAAATAGGGTAATTGAAATTGAATAAATTGAAACCCTCATGGACCTCAATCCCTTTCATGTTGCCAAAGTGTAATGGTATGAAGGGATCCATAGTGCCAATATTTTATTCTGTACAGGTCCACTAGTTTTTTTTACACACTGAATTTTTATTGAAAGAAAAAAATATTAATATTAGTAAGCATCACTCCTTTTCTGCTTATGCTAAGCATAAATATTACATACATCTTTCTAAAACATGACCCAAAACTATTTATCTCCCAATATTTAAGAATCTCAGATTTTTTTTAATGTCTGTCTCAGTACCACTACTTTTTTAAAGGGACTTTGACCATTGCACCTCTCCTGCCAGAAGAGGCCACCAACACATTATAGAGCAAAGGGGTTATACAGTTCCAGTATGACACAAAAAAAAACCCTGTCGTGCTTTGTGTAGATTCTGTCTTGGCTCAGCTTCTATTTTGCATGCTGTGCTGACCCTGCTACATGCCTCCTGTGCTTCACTCCATTGAAATCTGGTTATGTATGAGACAGACTCCGGTGGAATGAAGGACAGCAGAACATGTGGATTGTCCTTTAAAAACGTTGACCTGGAGCTGAGAAAAGAAAACCTTCAGTTTCCTGACTGGGAGATGTTCATGAATCATGAGCAACAAAACCTTGGGTTGTCTTAAGGTATCCAGTGGGATGTTGACGGGGAGTTTCATGAATGCAAAAAAGTAGGCCCAGTCCAAAAGTTGGACAGGTTGATGGCATGTACAGTAAGCTCGCGTTTTGGGAAATACTGATTGAGTTTGCCTAGTACTCTGAATAACTACCAGGTGGCACAGACTTTAACTTCTGTCTGTTCCAACCTGAGTTGAGTTTCTCAGTGACCTAGAAGCAAAAGGTTTGGTATAGTAAGGGTTATGCAAACCTTCTGTTGATGGTCATGTAAAGGCATGGGTGGATTCAACAAGTGAGAAGTGTTTGAACTTTTTCTAAATAATCAAATAAATTAAAAATATCTTAACTTTATCCTGATAAAAGAAAAACATAATTTCCTCAAAGTTCCCCAAAAGTAATTCAACTCTCTGATATCAAGGAAGGAATTGTATAATATCTGCTTCCTGATCTTAATAACCTGTGCTGATTATTTAATGATAACATTTACCTTGCTTGTCTGGAACACAACCAAGAGAAAAGTTGAAGGAATAAATGAGAGCTGTTTTTTTTTTTTTAAACGCACTTTTTCGTCCTCAAGTGCTTTGCAATTATTGTGCAGAAGAATAAAAGCAGCCACTTCTGTGGTGGAATTCTGACATCATGCGTCTAGGGTGGAAACATGCTGTATTTAAGCTCATAAAAGCCACAAAAGGACTGATGATGATGAAGCTCAAGGCTAAGTGTACAGCATTGTTCATCCAGGTTTACCACAATGCCACACCTTGTAATGGTTTCATCTACCTTCTCTATAAAATTATCCCTCGCAACAGCTCAACCTTTACTGTTGATGGGGATAAGAATACATGATAGGCAATAAGAATCCTGGAGAAAGAGTACAAAAGAGGGATGTTAGGAAAATGGCTAAAAGATTAGGAAAGTGAAACACTAGTTTACTTCCCCCTTACTGCCAGTGGGGCCTTTGCTTTGCAAGGTGTTGCTAGCTACTCTGGCAGTAAAAGGGATACACTGTTTAACCAGAGGTTCTAGGATTCCACCCCAGCGATGTCTGCATGTACAGTATGATTTCATACCCCTATAGTATTAATAGGTACAGTACCATATAAACATTCTTATAAAAATAGTACATACTGTTATTACCCTTATTCGCTAGGAGAATAGGGTAGTAAGATACTGTATGGAATGTCCCACCAGGGTAACTGAAGCAAATAACAGCAGATTTACCAGTGCATGGAAACAACAAAGTACAAATATTGTAACATTTTCACACCTGAGAAACTCTGATCTCACCTTTTTTGGGGTCTTGTAACACCTTTTAATAGATCGATATATGGTACAAAATATTCATGGCTGACACTCAAGATGTTCAGGACCACAGATGGAGCTGCTCAATAAACCAAATGTAGCATCTTTATTACCGTATTATTCCCGTCAGAGTTTAACTCTTAACCCCCTGATTTTTATTTCTTGGCTCTGTGGTGTGTTCTGTGAGACTTGCAAAGATCAGAAAATGTCTCGAAGCTTGTGTAATACAAACCAGGTGCCAGTTAGTGTTATCTGCCTCTCCCTTTATCTGTCAGGGCTTGTTTTTGCTGGGTACTCTCCAATCTCCATACATGGTGCAGAACACACCTGGAGTGATAAATTCCTCAGTGCAACTCGGGCCTGTTTGAAATGCCTTTTTTTCCCTTCTTCTTCTGGGCATGTCTTAACGAGCTTTCGCAGAATAAACAGCTTCCATTTCATGAGCACGCAGCAGCCTGGGATAAAGTCGAGTTGGATCAAACAAAAAAATAGCTTGAGGGGAAAAAACAGCTTAAAGCACTTTGTTGGCTGTGTGATGTGGACAGAGCAGGTATTCTCACAGTGTTTCTTTGTTGATGTATAGATTATTTTGCAGGTTGTGAAATCATTTAGTGGATTAACATGAGAGTTCTTTGGAATTGTTTGAACATGAGACAAGTCTCTTCTTCATATGTTTCCATTGTGTTACGTCAGGACAATGATACCTAACATTGTGGCCCAAATTTACCAAGCACTCACCTGTCATAAGGCACCTTCCCGGGACTGGAAGACACCTTGCAGACCGTTGACTTGGATAGGCTGTAAGGTTTCTTTCTGTGCTGGAAAGAGGTCTAATGCGTCCCATTGACTTGAATGAGCTGTAAGGTGTATCCAAGTGCCGGTAGGTATTGTATGGCAGAAGACTGCTTAGAACATATGGCACTATATGTGTGTCATGTACTGTAACGTCATTATAGACTGTAACAACTTAAGAAGAGATTTGGTAGGTATCCAAATCTTTTATATGCTGTAACTATATTATATATATGAAGAAGTCTCATGTTGTTCCCATTCTGGCCAACTTTCTCTTTTTATCATGGACAGCCCATGACTTTCTCATTTTTTCATTTTCTCTGTGATAAAAGTGCCTTCTCCTAATTCAACATGGGATCTTCCTAATTCCCCTCTTTAAATCTCCCTTTTAGAAGTCTTCATATGTTGGCACTTATGGTTTATCCATTACAACTATGCAATAACGATAATGCAAGCACTCAGTATACTGTACAGAGGATAAGGTAGGGTACTTAGCTGCCGGTGCATGGACTTCAGGCTGTTCCTAATGTCCCAGTAGTAGTCAGTGTTCAGAGAGAAGCCAGCACACGGGCTTAAACAAAATGCTTTAATGACCCAAGTATTTCGACTTTTCGGCTGTGCACTACAGCCTTTCGCATGGTAAGGGTCGGACTACTTGGGTCATTAAAGCATTTTGTTTAAGCCTGTGTGCTTGCTTCTCTCTGAACATTATCCATTAAAACTAGCCATACATGCCAACATACTTTTCTCCAGGACCAATACTAGAACTCAATAGCAGATGCCAGTGGAAATTCCCTTTGTCATTTTTGTGTCTCCATTGGAAGTCTATAAATTCTACAGGCAATCGATGTGGGGATAATGAAAATTCTTATCAAAACATGTATCCAGGGCTCTGTGGGGCTTTAACCACTTTCAGGGCCAAGGTAATCTGTATGCAACACCATTGATGTTCTGTTCCAATAGCTCATGCAATAATTTGTATATTTTACAGGTCACGTGGACTGTGCAGACATTACTTATTCATGAGATTCAGAACATTTAATGACTCAGAGTTTCCACTGCAAACATTTAAATGACTTATATGATGTAGTTAAATACAAGCAGAAACAAATGTAAACAGGCTGCATGCGAGGTGGATGTGTAACCTTTACTATTCCAGAGGAGATTGCTAGATATTGCTGACCTATTTGGCACTGAAGGGGCTGCTATAAATCAGGGGTGGCCAACTCCAGTCCTCAAGGGCCACCAATAGGTCAGCTTTTCAGGATATCCCTGCTTCAGCACAGGTGGCTGAATCAGTGGCTTAGTCATTATGACAATTTAAGATTGAATACCTTGTAATTATAGTACAACTCCTTACATATAATTATTCTCTTGGACATACAAAACCTGCCACTCAGTCCATTATACAACGCTTGTTGTAAAAGGATGAACCATCCCCCAGCCCCCTCACCACCACACACACACCTCCCTCTATAATGTATGCTTTATGTGTTGTTTTAAGTTATAAGCATATATGTAACGTAATTTGATCTATAGAATTGTTCTTCCTTTTCTATATCTTCCACCTTGCTATAAAGAAGGATGCACAAGTATTTTTGTCAGGCTCCCATGTTCCTTTTTAGCCATACTAGATGTCCATTACCTTCAAAATAACATATTTTAGTGGCATTTGTTTGCTGCAGGCTAGACCAACATATCTTGTTATACATATAGTTTAGGAGCTTTTGGGACTATAAGTTGGAAGCAGACTCCAGTGGGATCTTGAGGTTTTGTAGAATATCGTTTATTTCTTATTTTATGAGACAGCACATATCACAACCTCTAAGGAATCCAAAACAGCTGCTAACACTCTTCTAAAAGGGATATGTGATGGTTACCCTACTCCTGGGATGTACTTCTAGTCTTCATAGTTATTGCATCTACATGTTGATGGTCTTAATACGTAACCAATATCTTGGTTCCTATTTATTTTGTTACGTATAATTATGGATGAATTTACTCCCATCTTGTGTATAACAGTCTGTAGGATTAGCATCTGCATTTTAAGTGTCTCCAATAATTTCTTTCTCATACAATAATGGTTTGTAAGTTAGTGTTCATATAAATTCCCTTTGCCTAGTAGCTTATCGTGTATCATGCTATTGAACCCTAACCCCAGATACTTTATTACCAGGTGGAATTACAATGCGTTGTACGGCTACCAATCCCATCAAATGTAATAACTCTTGCCACTG